>NC_041394.2:78678758-78901258 GCF_900747795.2 Erpetoichthys calabaricus
TTTATTCTAAAATAGGGTTCAACTGATAAAATGTTTTTGAATCAAATGATTGTCATGGAACAAATAATTATTTTCTTTGCGGTGTACAGTTTTCATATTTATTATTGACAAGGTAAATTGAATTACATAACTGAATTCTTGAAAGTTTGAATTAAACAGCTTATTCGGAATGTAATGTTTTATTGTAACAGACTACCAAGGAATAAATTCACAGATTCCATGCCTCTGTAAGTTGTGCACATTCCTGGCTGTAAAAAGTTACTGATATTTACCAAAATGCTTCCCTAAATAAGGGATTAAAAAGTCATGTGGTTTATTCAATGTGTATTCAAACTACCTTCAGCCTTCATCACACTGAGAATGACTCCAGAGAGAGACCAAAATTTGGAAAGTACACTGCAAGATGATAAATTTTGATTCAACAAAGACAGAATTAGCAGCAAAACATTTTAAAAGGCACCAATTACTATACCAAAGTCTCCATAAAGTAATTAACTTTTGTTTTTTTTCTTATTTTCACTAAGATATACATTTATTTATAAACAAGTCAGCAGCACCTTTCTTTTGTAACTTTATATTTACAAGAGTTCAGTTGGGGGTCCTTATTAATCAAGCATGCCTTTTAATGCACTGGCACCTTGCCTTCGTTGCTTGTCACCTTTCAACCAGTGATACTCACATAGGCCCTGGGTCCCCATAACAATGAAACTGGCTTAAGCAAGCTGGAGAATGCATATATGCACACATTAATTAAGCACACAAAAAATAAGCTCAAACACATGACAGATATACAAGAAAATAGACAATTACCTTGATAAATCTTTTTACATGCTGTCAGATTTATTTCATTGCCTATTCATATAACATGCCTCACAAATCAGATGAAATATCCGCATTTTTCTTTAACCAAAGTGTCTTTTAATGTGCAATTAAAAGAATTACAATACAATTTACAAATTTAGGACTTAAAGCAATTAGGAAGAAATCTTTTAATCATCTCATCAGCAGCACAAATAACCAGAAGGGAACTTAGCTGAATGGATTTCAGAAGATCCCATTTGTGAGGTAGTGAAACGCTCCCTAGGGACAAGCCTATTTGGTAAAGAGAGCACACTTCTATTCAAACGTCAAAAAAACAAGTGAGAATGAACATATAAAAGGTAGGCAGGTTAGAAAAATCACCATCAATTAATTGAAAACTGTTTGGTTTTATCAGTATGATTATGCTATAAGGGCCCAGATTGTATGGCTAATTAATATAAAGACAAAATAAAGTAAATTATGAACCACTCTTCTCAATTATGCAATTTCTTTACAAAAGGATTTCTCAAGATTGTTTTAGTTAATTAGGTAGCACTTCTTTGTGGTTACAAAACAGAAACAGAACACAATGCCTTTAAACAAAATAGGAGAGTGTGTGCCAGCTTAAGTCCATTCTTTAACAACTTCTTTTGAATTTTCAGGACTAATTTGGGAACAAAGTAACTGTAGTCGCGTATCCATTGCAGTTGTGCACAAAACAGGAATCAACATTTCTGAAAAGTCTACAAAACACAAATTGTCTTTAATTCCATTGAATGATTTTATGAGAATAAAATTACCTGAAATTAAAAAGGCGACTGATGTGATGGGTGTTGGTTCTGTTATTTCAATTGTGTCTATAGTTCATTTTTAAATCAGATGCGACAAGGGCGAGTGAATACAATATAGGAAAGGCGAACTCTATTTGACAGAGGCAATGTATTAGGGATTTCTTTGAAATCATCCACAGTGAAATTACTAAGGAGCTGTGGGTACAAAATTTTACGATGAGCAGCTCAATATTCATGTAATTGTGCAGTGTATAATCCATCGTCGTCTCCTACTATAGCAAACACAAGGGAGCCAGTCCCAACTGAGAAGCGTATAGCCATTGCACTTTTTAAACTGGCTACCTGAGTGTAGTACAGGATTGTTGCAGAGACTTTTGGTGTGAGCAAAACCACCATTCAAAGGTGTGTATATGGGGTGTGTCAGGCCATATGCTCCAAACTAATGAAGAAATACATCACTTTACCTGATGTGGAAGAGGCACAGCAAGTTTTGTAGTGCAATTACACAGCACACAAAATACCTCAGATGTATAGTGCAATCAACAGCTCACATATCCCGTTTGTGCACCAAGTGATGAGTATCGGGATTACATTAACAGGAAAGGCTGGACGTCTGTTGTTCTGCAAGTGGTTATTCACAACACATTAATAATCAGGGACATTTGTGTTTGGCCACCCAGTAGTGCTCATGATGCTGCTGTATTCGCCACATTACATTTGCACAGGTATTTGAAAATTGACATCATGTCATGTGACCTAAATGCAAAAAAGCGTTTCCATTACAGTTTTGCAAATTATTGCTTTGGTGAATTTTGAGTTTTTTCAAAAAGTCACGTGTTTCCATTACCGTTTTTTGGTTTCATAATTTCAAAATGTACATTAAGGAGGTTAATAGAAACACTGCTTGTAACACTCAGCTCTTTTTTGTAATTTACATATTTCTCAAGGTGTTCCATTGACAGTGTTTGTCCTGTTACAGAATTGGCTCTTGTTGCAGCCATTACTACCAGAATGAACATTAGCTCCCCAACAGCATTTCCATGAAACAAGGTTGAGGTGTACCTTTCCTATAAAGTCTCTAGTGGCAGTCAGAACCTAACCTCCTAACAAAATGCAATTCGATGTGAATTAAAGCAAAAGGTGGTTTTACGAAAACACACACCAGAACTGACCATAATTTTAGATTATGTGAAATAACAAAATATGTTAAACTCTGCATGCTAATATTTCAGCCATTTAAAATCAAAACTTAGTGGAATCCTCTTTAGTGACAACAGAAGCTGAGAATTATTGTGGATAGGTTTTCATAAACTTGGCGAACATGTTCATCATTTGATCATTACTGTGAAAAGAAGTTCTAAGATCAATAGGCCATAGTCTTCTAAACTTAACACTGATGTTCTTCTCAGTTAACTTCTGGGTTTTGACTGGGCTACTTAAAGCCATTATTTTTCGTTCTGAAGTGTCAATCCATAAGTTTTGATTTGCTCTAATCATCAGTGTTCCTCTGAAAGACAACGCATCTCTCTGCTCCCAGGGTTTACTGTATCTTACAATGTCCATCCTGCTCTTAATGCAGTAAAGCATTAAAAAATCCTTCCAAAATTATAGTTTATTAAAGTCAATTTAATTTTCTACAATGCTCTTCACCAAGACTGCTGCTCATTGCTTTTATCTCCTTGCACTGAAAAGAAAAGAAAAAAAAAATCTACCCAGCTACTGTTTAAGGGGGAAATTTTTGCTAGGTATTTCTTTAAAAATGACCTTAGACTGCTATTACAATTCCTTCTGTAATCAACTGTCATTATTTTGAAGTGCCAATGACCAATGTCAACAGTTGCCACGAGTAAATAAAACCCTATATCAACTCTTAATTTAAAAGAACCATCATATATTACCATAACGTTTAAAAGGAGTGATACAATGATTGCTGGGGAGTATCATTTCACTGGGTCATCTGTCAAAAGTGAGCTGCATTTATTAAAAAGAAAATAAATAAATAAACATGGCTTAATTGTGTTCTGCAATCGCCTGAGGCCTCAATGTGAACTCCTAACATCTTAATCAATCATTTGTGGCTCCAAATACGCAATGGTATACTAAAAGACATTCAAAATCACATATAATCCATTAATTCCTTTACCTAGCCAACACCCGTCACTAACACATCCTAAAGTTTCACCACTGCTTATTTGGTTTGTGTCAAGTTTCAAAATCACTTCCTAAGATGAAGGCAACCAAGGTCTAATTAACTTTTGAGGTAGTTTTTGCTTTCTTGCCAAGTGTATGAAGCAGAATGTTAACTGTTCAATTCTCAAAAATTGCTCCCTTAAAAACAAACAAACAAAACAGTACCACATTATGACAAATTATGTCACCTAAACTAATTTGGGTATAAATTGTGAAAAGGTCATACAACAATTAAGATTTTCTTTTATTTTTAACGTTGGTATTTAACTTTTTGTGCCATATAAATAATGATGTAGAGTTCTTACTTTAGTGCATTTTAAGTTACAGTCAGACAACAGAAAATCAATCCAATAAATAGACCTAAAGTAACTACAACCTTTCAACTTACAGCACCTTCAGTGAATATGGAAAACAGACTTGTCAATATTCATGAGACATTTTGTTTTTTAAAATTTTCCTCAAGAATGTTAACAGATTTTTAAAGTTTTTAATATAGGCAGAATACAAATTAAATAAATTATATCCAACAGACGATGTATTAGGAAAGCAAATGGAAAGAAGTTCTTTCAGCCACTGGTCAATGATCAAAGCCAACTGACTACTAATCACTTGCTAATCTGTGCACAGACAGTGCTGTATCGATGTCTGGAGTGGAATCCCTCTCCATAATTAGCTAATGATCAAAGAAAGCTAACCACTAATCAGTGACAAGACAGCTAAAGAGTCAGATTGCAGGTACATTTTAAATGAAATAAAGGGAATATGACAAACATGAGACAGAGTGACAGGTATCTGGGTATTGTTGTTGGCTAGTGTTTTCAGTAATCAAAACAAACAGATAAAACTGCAGATGCATAGTAAAAATAAAGTACTATTGAAAATATGTATACTGTATATATGAAGAACATGAATGCTATGCTAAATCTGAAAATCAGATTCATAATCCTGTGAACAGACAAATTGCCGATACAAAATGAAGTAGTCTTTTTTTTTATATATATAACCCTTCTGATTATCAATAACCATCTCAACATCATACTTCAATTACTGTCCTGTTATTTGTGAGCAGGGCTCAATAATGACAAAAAGTTACAGTACATGAAGCCTTTCTCCTTCATACACACCCACTTTCAGGTATTTGGCTGACATTTCTTCATGGTACTAAAATTAGGGGAGAGTCTATGAATTTTGTGCATACTGTTGATGTGTCAGACTAGAGTGCTTGCCGGAGGGAATTGGAGTTGATATGCCAATAATGACCATCTTTCTTATTGGTGGTAGTGGAGCTGGCAGCAGGAATCTAATTTTAAACACAAATCACACTTGCTTAAAACATTTGCCAGTAGCTTTATGCTTAGAAAAGAAAAAAAAAAAGAGACAATGAGGCTAAAAATAACAAATAAGTGCATACTCTGAGTAAACAATTTATCATTTCACTCATTTCTACTGCAATCTATTTGCAAGTATTTGCTGTTGGATCAATTCCAGATTCGACAGGTAGATGGGTGAACTACAGCTAATTCAATTCCTCTCTCGACACTTCTTTGTGTAGTCAATCAACAGGAGAGGAGAACTTTGCCCTTGGCAGCCCATGCTCTGAATAAAAGTGAAGAAAACTGATGGTAAAACAGAGCATCCCGACACACACCTTCTCAAAATACTCCTAAGACCAGGACACTCTGTAAAAGGGCTGTTAGTTAGGTATTACTCTTCCTTTGCCCTATACACAGCTTATCTTTTACTAGCACATAGTCTGAAAGAATACCGTGAAGCACAGCTTACAATAACATGTAATACTGATTCAATTTGAAGAGTACAATGCTTTATTATTTTTTCAATAACCAACACCAGTTTAAAAATGAGAAAGCAAGTTAAGATTAATCTGTGTGCACCAAGTTAAAGGCCAAAACTTTTGAACTCCCATCCTGGGATCAATTTCACCTATTGACTAAACAACTCAAAAAAACATTTTTTGTGTCCCCCGCACAATTCATCTGATATTTCAGAACTAATCTCAAAGAAGTCTAAAAGTCACAACCTAGAGACCACTTAGAAAAAGTAACCCAACAGTCATTGAAATCTCTTCCTTTATATTATATATATATTTTTAAATACAGTAACAAGTTCATCATGTGCCCATCAGGTAGCTTTCAAAACTTTCATTTTTGTTGCACCAGCCCTCATAAAGCTGCCTGTACAGTTTCTTTGGAATATTGTGTCAATTTTCTAAGCGATTCTTTGGCTCACTACATATCTAATACTACTACCATGACAATTACTTATTATCTGCTAATAACACATATAATATTGGGGAGAAAAAGGAAGAAAAAATTTTTTTTCTATAATTTAATTTAATGGAGCCCAGCTAAAAGTACAACTCAGTTAAAACAAAAACCTGCCACTACAGCCTCTTAATCCACAGAGTCTGAGATTAGTAGCGTACTGGCTATTTCTTTTAGCATTCAATTCCTGTGATTTCACTTCCTGGGCACAGTAGTTTGGACCCTACTCTTGCACTAGCTAATGTAGATGTGATACCAGTCCATTGTATGGTAAAATACACAGGGCCAATTTTAAAATAAGCATGCAGGCAAATATAAAGGTCTTTAAAATGTGCTAGAAAACAGGAACAATGGATAAACAGTGGAAAGGAAGTGACAAGGCCAAGAATCTAATATGGCTCCCTGGACATTAGCTGATCTTCTCAATGATACGAAGCAAGAGGTAGACAGAGCACAAATATACATTTCCCAAAGATCAACACTAAACCAAAAGATGACTGAGACAAGAGACAGTTGTACAATAAAGAGCAGAGCAAAAGTGGCAGGGAAATTTATTCAGTAGCCAGGTAGTTCCCATCTCTTTGTGCATTTGAACAACTTTATTTTTCTTAAGTTATAGTAAAAGGCCAAATTATGGTGCACCTAAGCACACAATACCCCTTTGGAGAATGAGAAGGGTCAAACTACAGATGTCCAGTGACAGACAGAACCCTGTGTGGCTGTTACAAATAATGTTACAGGGCCCTGCAGTGGCTATGCAGCCAGACTCTATTGAGGAGAACACCAAGTGCTTCTAAACCCAGTATAGAGGTAGTAGATATGCCTAGATGGGTTAATGTGAATCAATCATGCTATGATCTATGGAGAGGACTGGGCCAGGTACACACTAATTTAGAAAGAATGAACCTCTGAAGGTAGTGTTCTCTAATGCTGGAAATTCAATGATATCATGATACAGTACGTGGATGTGGAAAAAGACAAAATCCTGTTGTCTTGGTCCTGAAACAAGAAATAAACTATGGAACATAAATGCTAAAAACATTTAAATTCATGTATTTTAGTATACAGATGCTATGATCACTTGCAAAAACCATGCCACAGAATTAAGCCTGAATCTGGAAGGGGTACTTTTAATATATTATGTTAACATACATGTGTGTGGGTGTGTTATTTAAATGTATTTTACACAGTTGCAGATACATACACTCATAGGAATAAACTGTACACCCTCAGAGTCATTTCTTAAGCCTTTCGCCATATACCATAGCATTCACAAAATACTGCTATTAATATTCTTAAAAATTTAAATGGTTCATCTAATTAAAGAGCTCTGGGAATTGTAGGCCACTAAGAAATCAACCAATACATTAACCATTAAAATAAATCTGCCCAGGTTCAAGAGCATCTACATTCATGGGTTCTAGGGCACACAGTCTAGGGATGGCTGTGCACCTAGGGTCACAACCTTTATGTAAGCATGCTATCACGCAGCAGAGCATGCTGACAAGTGAGCTGTGAAACAGTCTGTCAATGTCATTACAGCACATCAATACTCACAAGCATCAAGTCACTTACTAGGTCTCGCATCGAGGGAACACATGGCAAATTAATAATCCAATCTCCCTAACAGTCAGAGAGTGGGTGCAGATTTGCCAATTAGATTTATTTATTGCAATCCTTTACAAAGCAACATTTGGAGGAGCTGCCTGTCTATTATGATTGTATTACTGCACACACCACACGTGAAATGAAAGGGAGAGGGGCTGCAGTCAAATAAGTACAGAGGGGGAAAAAAAAATCTCTGGAAAAATCCATTGAGACCACCTGCAAAAGTGTCTGGCTGCTTTGATAATGCGCTGTACTAGTGTATACGTCACACAATCAAACTTAAAAGCATTTTAATTATTAGCAACAAATAGTCTAAAAATAACAGCATAGTACAGCTACATAGTCCTATAGGCCAACTGCAGTGGAAAAAGTTTATGTAGTGTTTTCTCTATTCAAAATTGTGGTACATTTTTCTTACTTTATAAATGCAACTTGAATAAATGTCTAAAATTCAGTTTCCCAAAGGAGAACTGGGGTCTAGTGTGCCAACACCTGATGCCAGCCCCTGCACATCAACCAAAACTATGAAAACACTAAACAGAAATCTTTACACAGTTGATCCCGAAGCATGTTCTTGAAAAGAATTCTACTTGCCAGCAGCACGCGATCTTTAAGTTACACAGGTCTGCTGCTTATCACAGGGATTCACAGGTGAGATTTTGTGACCAGTAACGAGGAGCAGGTATTCCTTCATACTATAAACACCTTATTTAAGTATCACATATTTTGGAAGAAGGAAAATAGCCCTCATCATACAGATGCATGCCAAGTGCAAAGAGCATCTCTTTCAGAAGCTATGATGAGCATATCAAGAGCTTACTGTATATGGTCACTACTGTTCAATGCAGAGTCTAATGGGGGTTGGGAGCATCAATGCATTCTAACTTAAAGAATGCTTTAAGTGAATGACCTTAGAGTGAAGCAGAATTATGGAGCGGGAATATAAGCTCTTATGAGTCACTAGCACCAATTTAAACAGAATACCACCTCAAGGGGTTCCCTCTTATCTCAAGAAAAAGCACAGCAGTGCTGACCACTGTAGCCTCACAGAAAACCCCAGGCCAGAGTGGAATGCTAAAAGGCAAAGCAGGATTTTTGAAACACAATCTTTAGTAACAGGAAAAAAGCAAGGCTTTTATGGTTCTGTACTTGACAGATTAATCACAACAGTTCTGGTCTCATAGGGAAAGGAACTGTCATGTATGGAAACAGATGGCAGAATGTAAGATTTGCTTACTGAAGCCCTGTGCACAGGACCCGGAAGGTAGCTTTTTTTTTTTTTCTTATAAATTTAGAAACTCTACATTTTACATTATCATACTAAATGTTATACTTGGCACTCTGTATTGAATTGGTTATTTAGGTTGTGAAAACAATGGGCAATGGACAATGGACACCAATTTTGGTGTCATGATTCATTCCCCATCTTACATTATAGATACCTTTATGTGACAATGCATTAAGCTGGCAATTTAAGAAACAAATGGATCATTGCAATATAGCAAGATGAAATTACTGTTATATTCAAGAAGAAGTGTCAGCCAAAAGACAGGCTGATAAATAATTTGTGTCTAAACAAACAAAAAAAGGTAATTTTATTAAAAAATAACTAAGCAATAAACTGACAAATATTACACTTTCAGTTCATAGTACTTATTTGATGTTTTATTAAGTATAGGACAAAAAGTCACTACATATTTGGAAAGTGTCCATGGATCAAATGAAGCAGCAATGGTTTTTTCAGTAAGCATGCTAATGGAATAAGCATAAAGTAGTAAAAGCAATCATCATACAGTACTAATAATGGACTTCTTTCATACATGCTCTTTACAAGATATTGGTTAGGAGTTTCATGCATATACAAATAAATTAGAACTCCATTAAATCATGGCTGAAAACACAATTACTCCACAATTAAAAAAAATAAACAAATAAATATAAACTAATTCAGCAGCTCTTTCAAAATGTAAGGCCAGACTCCAAACTCTGCTAATTTAAACAACAAAATTTCATAAGGTACGTCCTGTCACAAAATATCTTTAAACATAGACTACTTACAAATATTTACAGTGAATTTCTTTTCGGGTACAAGCCATGGCTGAAAATGTACTTGGGCTTTCAGGTATTGATCTACTTTGATCTACGTAAGGCACCTAAAAATGTTTTCAATAATTAGAGTAAATCTGATGACAGACAGATTTTTTTTTATATTATATAAATATTATATATATATATATATATATATATATATAGATAGTGTATGTGTGTGTGTGTGTGTGTGTGTGTGTGTGTGTGTGTGTGAGAGAGTGAGAAAAGTGTCACCCCGGGCAGCAATACTGTTTACAAGACATTTCATTTTCTCAGGGAAGAGATAGCACCATCATTATGGCAGAACACAGTCTACCAGAGGAAATGCGAGTACTAATGATGTACTTATGAAGTTGAGTGATAATATTAAACTCCTAGCTAAATAACTGTGCAGGAACAAGACAGACGTGAACTAATAAAGAGCAATGCAGGAAGGATAGTGATGCCAATGATTTATTTCTGAAGGGACAATCAGTTTAAATTACTGAATAAAAATAAAATTTCAAAAGATTCAACTAAGCTTGCAAATAAAATACAGTATGTATATCTTAAAACAAATATATATATATATATATATATATATATATATATATATATATATATATATATATATATATATATATATATATATATATATATATATATATATATATGTTATTTTTGACAAGAATATATTAATAAGGGATAGCTTTATTCTCCTATTATGTAGGCCATAGAAAAATTTGATTAAATCCTGACAAGAAGAAAAGCTTACATCAAAGTTAAACTATCCGTCTGTTCTGACTGATGCTATAAACAATTTGTTTGGTCATCAGGTCCAGTTGAGAGAGTGTTAATATGCTCATTGCTCAGAACTCTTTAAGTGATCACAATATCGCAAAAATGAGAAGAAAGTAACTGGATATTGTCACATTTTTACAGAAAAAAATTCATACACTTAACATACAGAATAACATAACTATACATTGTATGCTGTGTAAAAATCTGCTGACTGCCTTTACACTCAAATCGCTCAACACCCTTAGTAACACTTTTTCCATACAAAGTACTAACTTTCCCATAACTATGATTACTGTCATAAATTTAAAATATCAACGATTAGACCCAATTGACATTTGACTGGGCAGCTTTAGTTCACTGATCTGTACATTTATTTCCAATAAGAGAGACATACCTAAAATTATTGTCCTAACACAGTGACACTGCATGAATTCACACCTTTCCAAAAGTAAACAACGTGGCTGGAGATTGAGTTTTTAGACACTGGGCTCCTATACTGACTGATAACGCATTGGTTTCATCATTTAGGTTAAAGGTTAAGACTTGTTAAAGCAGTGTGCATTCCTGGTGTGGCAACTGAATTCACTTTTTAAAAACTAAGTTTAATGGTTGTATATTTTTTATCAAAATGCACATGTCTAGGTTTTGTTCAATATACCTGGAAAGATTAAAGTACTTTGTACTTAAAACTACACAAGAGTGTCCATCACCACCAATGATGTTTCTGATTTTTGTTGAACTACTAGCTATTCATATCCTAAAGGATCTATACATCGTTTACTTACAGAACTAAAATTAATAGAAACACTTGCATTTAACCATATACTGTAAAGCAAGTGACTGCTCAATCAGTGATACCATCACACATGCAAGGAACTCTCTTTAAAGTAAATGCCAGTGGCTTTGAAAGAACAGACATTTCAGTGGCTTTGAACATTAATAGTATTTTATTGGTTTAGTTTTAACATACGACATTGTTATAACGTAATAAAATTTGGCGATCACCCTGGAAACATCCTACTAATGGAAGTCCTGCAGTCTGTGTTTGATCTTTATAAAATAGGTAGATGAAGACTTCACAGTGTAACAAAAAAGGATACAGTAGGTCAAAAATGAGTAACCTATTGTACCTGCTCATGGATGAGGTCACATAAACCCTTTCTACACCTATTTAGAATCTCTTCATACAAGTAGTCTTATATTTGTTCTCTGCATCTTCTTTCCGTTTCAGGTTTTGGAGACTAGAAACTTTGGCTTTTGTTTTGTGCTTTGATTTTCTTTTCATGGACAGAGAAAATGTTTATGATAACGGGATTCTATTTTTTCCTCTTTTCTTGCAGGAATTTATTTTTTCCTCCTTAATCTTTCAGTCATCAGGCACCTCTCAATTCTGAGTTAATTGTCGGAACAACAGGAACTTACTAGGGGTTTAAAAACGACTTCTTTCACCATTTCTGTAAAACTGTAAGATGCACAAGACTTTTGCTGGTCTTTAAATCACTCTGCCACTTTTTGTACTTGTATGCTGGACTTATGGGTGGTGGCCGAAGGCGGGGACCTTGGCGGTCCGATCCTCGGCTACAGAAGCTGGCTCTTGGGACGTGGAATGTCACCTCTCTGAAGGGGAAGGAGCCTGAGCTAGTGCACGAAGTTGAGAGGTTCCGGCTAGATATAGTCGGACTCACCTCGACACACAGCTTGGACTCTGGAACCAATCTTCTTGAGAGGGGCTGGACTCTGTACCACTCTGGAGTTGCCCCCGGTGAGAGGCGCCGAGCAGGTGTGGGTATACTTATTGCCCCCCGACTTGGAGCCTGTACATTGGGGTTTACCCCGGTGGACGAGAGGGTAGCCTCCCTTCGCCTTCGGGTGGGGGGACGGGTCCTAACGGTTGTTTGTGCGTATGCACCGAACAGCAGTTCGGAGTACCCACCCTTTTTGGAGTCCCTGGAGGGGGTGCTAGAGGGCATACCTTCTGGGGACTCCCTCGTTCTGCTGGGAGACTTCAATGCTCACGTGGGCAATGACAGTGAGACCTGGAAGGGCGTGATTGCGAGGAATGGCCCCCCCAATCTGAACCCGAGCGGTGTTTTGTTATTGGACTTCTGTGCTCGTCACGGATTGTCCATAACGAACACCATGTTCAAGCATAGGGGTGTTCATATGTGCACTTGGCACCAGGACACCCTAGGCCTCAGTTCGATGATCGACTTTGTGGTCGTGTCGTCGGACTTGCGGCCACATGTCTTGGACACTCGGGTGAAGAGAGGGGCGGAGCTGTCAACTGATCACCACCTGGTGGTGAGTTGGCTTCGATGGTGGGGGAGGATGCCGGTCAGGCGTGGTAGGCCCAAACGTGTTGTGAGGGTCTGCTGGGAACGTCTGGCAGAGCCCCCTGTCAGAAGTAGCTTCAACTCCCACCTCCGGCAGAACTTCGACCACATCCCAAGGGAGGTGGGGGACATTGAGTCCGAATGGGCCATGTTCCGTGCCTCTATTGTTGAGGCAGCTGACCTGAGCTGTGGCCGTAAGGTGGTCGGTGCCTGTCGTGGCCGCAATCCCCGAACCCGTTGGTGGACACCAGCGGTGAAGGATGCCGTCAAGCTGAAGAAGGAGTCCTACCGGTCCCTTTTGTCCTGTGGGACCCTGGAGGCAGCTGATAGGTATCGGCAGGCCAAGCGGAATGCGGCTTTGGTGGTTGCTGAGGCAAAAACTCGGGTGTGGGAGGAGTTCGGGGAGGCCATGGAGAACGACTTTCGGACGGCTTTGAGGAGATTCTGGTCCACCATCCGGCGTCCCAGGAAGGGGAAGCAGTGCAGTGTCAACACTGTATATGGTGGGGATGGTGCGCTGCTGACCTCAACTCGGGACGTTGTGGGTCGGTGGGGGGAGTACTTCGAAGACCTCCTCAATCCCATTAACATGCCTTCCAATGAGGAAGCAGAGCCTGGGTACTCAGAGGTGGGCTCCCCCATCTCTGGGACTGAGGTCACCGAGGAGGTCAAAAAACTCCTTGGTGGCAGGGCCCCGGGGGTGGATGAGATACGCCCGGAGTTCCTCAAGGCTCTGGATGTTGTAGGACTGTCTTGGTTGACACGCCTCTGCAACATCGCATGGACATCAGGGACAGTGCCTCTGGATTGGCAGACCGGGGTGGTGGTCCCCCTCTTTAAGAAGGGGGATCGGAGGGTGTGTTCCAACTACAGAGGGATCACACTCCTCAGCCTCCCTGGAAAAGTCTATTCAGGGGTCCTGGAGAGGAGGGTCCGTCGGATAGTCGAACCTCGGATTCAGGAGGAACAGTGTTGTTTTCGTCCTGGTCGCGGAACAGTGGACCAGCTCTATACCCTTAGCAGGGTCCTGGAGGGTGCATGGGAGTTTGCCCAACCAGTCTACATGTGTTTTGTGGACTTGGAAAAGGCATTCAACCGTGTCCCTCGGGGAATCCTGTGGGGGGGTACTCCGAGAGCATGGGGTACCGGCCCCTTGATAAGGGCTGTTCGGTCCCTGTACGATCGTTGCCAGAGCCTGGTCCGCATTGCCGGCAGTAAGTCGAACCCGTTTCCAGTGAGAGTTGGACTCCGCCAGGGCTGCCCTTTGTCACCGATTCTGTTCATAACTTTTATGGACAGAATTTCTAGGCGCAGCCAGGGCATTGAGGGGGTCTGGTTTGTTGGGCTCAGGATTGGGTCACTGCTTTTTGCAGATGATGTTGTCCTGTTTGCTTCATCAGGCCGTGATCTTCAGCTCTCTCTGGATCGGTTCGCAGCCGAATGTGAAGCGGCTGGGATGAGAATCAGTACCTCCAAATCCGAGACCATGGTCCTCAGCCGGAAAAGGGTGGAGTGCCCTCTCAGGGATCCTGCCCCAAGTGGAGGAGTTCAAGTATCTTGGGGTCTTGTTCACGAGTGAGGGAAGAATGGAGTGTGAGATCGACAAGCGGATCGGTGCGGCATCCGCAGTAATGCGGGCGCTGCATCGGTCTGTCGTGGTGAAAAAGGAGCTGAGCCGCAAGGCGAAGCTCTCAATTTACCAGTCGATCTATGTTCCTACCCTCACCTATGGTCATGAGCTATGGGTAGTGACCGAAAGAACGAGATCGCGAATACAAGCGGCTGAAATGAGTTTCCTCCGCAGGGTGTCTGGGCTTTCCCTTAAAGATAGGGTGAGAAGCTCAGTCATCCGGGAGGGGCTCAGAGTAGAGCCGCTGCTCCTCCGCATCGAGAGGAGTCAGATGAGGTGGCTTGGGCATCTGATCAGGATGCCTCCTGGACGCCTCCCTGGAGAGGTGTTCCGGGCACGTCTAACCGGGAGGAGGCCCCGGGGAAGACCCAGGACACGTTGGAGGGACTATGTCTCTCGACTGGCCTGGGAACGCCTTGGGATTCTCCCGGAAGAGCTAGAAGAAGTGGCCGGGGAGAGGGAAGTCTGGGCATCTCTGCTCAAGCTGCTGCCCCTGCGACCCGACCTCGGATAAGCGGGAGACAATGGATGGATGGATGGATGTTTAGTTTATTTCATGCTCAATGATTTTTTTCTTTTGTACATCACTGAGGCGTTTATTCTTTTACTAGAGTAGTAACAAATATTTCTGCTTATTTCTTGGTTTTCAGTTACTGTTACCCTAAAACGGTACCCTAGGTATCCTTTTGTGTATTCCTTGAATAGGGTAATTCTTTTAGCTTCTTTTTTAAACTGTTCTCCAAGAGTACATTTTTAGTTTTTCATTAGATCTTTAATCATCCATTCAGATAAGACAAAGATAGTAAATACACGATTGAAGCCACTGCAACATGATTATCAACATTTGAACAGAGTTAAGATAAGCCAGTGAAGGGTAAATATGCCTCCAAGTACAGTTTCTCTAAAGGCTTTAAATGAAGAATGTGTCTTCTCCTTTTACAAAGCACACCCTTGGGTTATATTAATGGCCAGGACAGAAACATATGCAGTATATGGTCAGAATGGACTGAGAATGAAGTGCAAGTAATAAACTGAGAGCTCAGACCTTTGGTGGCACATTTGCTTTAAAAAAAGAGGATGAAATCTAGGATACATTCTTCCGCCGATAGCATTATCTAATTGACACTAGCTTTTGTGGATAAGTGCTGCCTGAACAAAATGTACCAAATGACAGTCAAATGTGTAAATACCAAAGTTATTTGGGGTTTTCAACATCTGTGTTTTGGGTGACCAAGACAGTAAATAGGGGGTATGTTGGAGGGATGAGGGAGAACAATCTAATTTATTTTATAATTTGCGTATCCATAGTGATCCACTGTAATCTACATAGGTAATTCATATTCATCACCCATGCTTGTGTTACCAACTGCTTGTTAACTTTGCACTCTCTTGTGTACTTCTCCAATGGCAGCCTCATGTACAAATTAGACAAAATTTCTAAAAAAAAAAAAAAAAAAATGTTTAAATGAAGCTCTCCTAAACACACGATCAGATTAAAGAATATATCATTTTAATATTACCACTGATGGAGCAAATAAAACTGGAAGAGTGTTTAGGTTTAGACTGTTATGTTTGCTGTATTGTTTTCTGGGAGGAATAGGGGTTACATACTACATTATATATGAAAGCCCAAATGTAGAACATTCAACTCCAATTCCAAAAAAGTTGGGATGCTGTGTAAAATGTAAATAAAAAGCAGAATGCAATGATTTGCAAAATTTCACAAACCTTTATTTTATTCACAAATAGAACATAGAAAACATATCACATGTTTAAACTGAGAAAATATACCATTTTAAGAAAAGAAAAAGTTAATTTTGAATTTGATGGCAGCAACACGTCTCAAAGTTGGGACAGGGCCTTGTTTACCAGTGTATAGCATCCCTTCTTTTAACAGTCTGTAGATGTCTGGGAACCTAGGAAACCAGTTGCTGGACATTTGGGAGAGGAATGTTGTCCCATTCTTCTCCGATATAGAATTTTAGCTGCTCAACAGTCCTGGGTTTTCTTTGTCAAATGTTTTCAGTTGGTGAAAACTCTGGATTGCAGGCGGACTCTTCTACTACGAAGCCATGCTGTTGTAACAGATGCTGTAAGAGAAGCATTGTCTTGCTGAAATATGCAAGGCCTTCCCTAAAAAAGACGTCATTTGGATGGGAGTATCGGTTGCTCTAAAACCTTTCTGCACTGGAGTTTTTCTAGATGTACAAGCTGCCAATTCCATAGACACTAATGCATCCCCATACCATGAGAGATGCAGGCTTTTGAAATGAATGCTGAAACAAGCTGGATAGCTCCTCCCCTCTTTAATCTAGTGGATGCTACATTCATCTTTTCCAAAAATAATTTGACCACAGAACAGTTTTCCCACTTCACCTCGGTCCATTTTAAATGGAGGAAACGGCAACCTTTTTGGATCATTTTCACATATTGCTTCATCTTTGCATGATAGAGCTTTCACCTGCATTTGTGGATGGCAGGGTGAACTGTGTTCACAGAAAATTATTTCTGGAAGCGTTCCTGAGCCCATGCAGTGATTTCCATGACAGAATCGTGCCTGTTTTCAATGCAGTGCTGCCTAAGGGCCCAAGGATAGTGAGAATCCAATATTAACGTTCGGCCTTGTCCCTTGTGCACAGATTTCTTCAGATTCTTGGAAACTTTTGATATTATGTACTGTATTATGTACTGCAGAAGATGAGATATTCAAAGTGTTCACAATATTATGTTGAGAAATATTATTCTGAAATTGTTCCACTATTTGTAGATCCATTTTTTGCAGATTGGTGAACCTCTGCCCATCTTTACTTCTGAGGCTCTGCCTCTCCAAGATGCTCTTTTTATACCCAATCATATTACTGACCTGTTGCCAATTAACCTAATTATTTGCAAAATGTTCCTGCAGCAGTTTCTTTTTAGTGCCACTTAACTTTGCAGGCTTTTATTGATCCTGTCCCAACTTTTTTGAGATGTGTTTCTACCATCAAATTTAAAATGAGATTTTTCATTAAAATAGTAAATGTCTCTAACTTTCAACATCTGATATGTTTTTTATGCTCTATTATGAATAAAATATGGGTTTATGTGATTTGAAAATAATTGCACCATGTTTTTATTTACATTTTACACAGCTTCCCAACTTTAATGGAATTACGGATTATATAACATACGGTGTTATGGGGATTACATACCATGGGCCTATATAATATAGATTATGTAGTTCAACAGTATACACTAAATAAAAGGATATATTAGCAGTTTCATGTTGATCAAGTCACTAATGATTTCTCCATGTGACAGCATTCAAAAGCATTGATCAAGTTACAGAGACCTCCTCCACATTACATTACAAAGCAATCCTGCTTTCCTTTTTGCTAGTCTGTACCTACAGTCAGACACTAGGCATCTGTGGCTAGCAGTCATGTCTGTTTATCAAATGATTTTTTTTTAACCAGGCAGGCTACGACAGGCTACGTTTTAGAACAAAGCAACCTATGCTTCACCTAGGACAAACAAAACATGAACAGAATGTACTTAAGTCTTTTGAGACATTATATTCTTGAAACTTGTTATTCCAATAACAAAGACAGCAACTGTGGGCTAAAGTGCAAAAAGTTATGCTGTTCCAATCTGATGAAAACAGAGTATGTATAGCTCTCATAAAAAAAGCTGTCCATTCATATCTTGATCACACTAAAAGCTGTATAATGTTTTTCCATTTCTAAGCAGTTTGAAACTATCCAGTAGTCGCTACCCACAGCATCTCTTTTAGCTCCATGAAATGAACCAAGTTAAAACACTTTTATATCACCTCAGCTCCATAACTGAAAAATAAATCAGTCTTCAGTGGTGAAAAACACAAACAGTGAAAGGGTAAAAGAGGTTCTGATTGAGAAAAAGAAATGATTAAATGCTACATTACATGTTATAGTTTATGGTGTGGTGGGATATAAACTCCACTGCTTTGTAAATATATTATAAATTAGTATTTATAAGTAAACCATGGAGGAGACAGGTCACTGTACATCAGACTTGCAGAAACCAAGATAACTGTCAAAATTTCTTTTGAAATTGACATTAATGCGATATTCCCAGTGACAAATCCAATACTGCAGAATCTGATTACTTTATGCCATACAAATGTGAAGGTAGCCTCTGCTAAAATAAGAAAGAAATCAAAATCACTAGTTCTTACATTGCTGAATAAATTAGTGATCATAATGGTCTGGTGTAAATCTTTTATAAGATTTTTCTTTTCCTTCTTTTGATTTCTCCACCTTTTTCCATTATATTAAGCAAAATATATAAATAAATAAAAACAAATGTATAATTGAACTTAACAGAGGATGAAAAGTCCACCTGCTACATACCTACTGCTTTCCAAAATTTTATCTTTATTAAGTTAGCAGGTTAGAAGAAGCCACCCTACCGCTGCAAATCTGCTCATCAGCCAGACCTGGTGCTGCTGAAAATAAGATTTCCACAAACTTACAAATTGTAATTAGATGCATATGGAGCAAATTGAATATGCATTGGCCAGAAGAATTTAATAAGGTCCATAGCTACATTGGGAAAACTAGTTTAATTAAGTTAATCTGAGCCTCCTGATGGCCTGTACTTGCAAAGACTTTCCAAATAGCCAAATTAAATCTGCAGACAGCATTTTTGCTTTTATTTTTGGGGTTTCCTGTCTCACCAAAAAAAAAAAAAAAAATACTTTAGGCTGAGACACTATCTGATCAATTTTAGAATTGTGTCAAAAACAAAGAAAGCATATTCCTTATAAAACTAACATCACAATGATATTTGCTTCATAATTGTGTGTGCTCCCACAGGCTGCATTCTAAGTAGTGCTTTAAGTCATACTAACAGAAAGACGTGGCTGTAAACAATTTGTCAAGCACAGTGGACTCTCACAACAAAATGTAAGGAACTACCACCCAAAATAATCACCATCACTAGCACAGGGTTTCTGCCTTACAAAACCTGGACTCAGTCTGACATTCACACTCATGTGGAGACTGCATATTAAGCCCTTTTCCCCAAAGACTCGCAATTCTAAAGACAAACCACCAGTGACTGACAACACACTACAATTATCTCTTGTCTCATTAAGAACAAGTCCTAGTTTGAGGTTTGTTGCTGTCACATAGATTTAGTAAGTTGAAACAGATGTAATGGAAAAGAATTATTGAACATATAAAATGTATTGCCAAATTCACACTGGAACAGATATTTGACTGAGAATGAGGTTATTTGATCTTAGAGACACTTGTGGGCATTTTAAAAACAAGATTTTTAACAACATACTCAGTACTTTTTAACCTTACAATTAAGCATTCTAATAATCCCTTCAAAGAAATTAAGCATGAATCTGATTAGCACAGGCAGATAATGAAAAACCCAGTTACACATCAGACAGGAAACATTCACAAACAATAAAAGTTAAAAACAAATTAAAAAGTTACATAGCTGAAACCAAATGACTCATTTTCAATGCATATTAAAGCCTATAAAGGATTTAAATCAAATTGTTTGTGATTAAAACAAATTAAATACCTACAGAGAACCACAACAGCCAAATGACAAGCCTGACTGTCAGATCTTTATCTTATATAGGCCCATGGTATGTAATCACTTATTATTATTATTAAACATAAGGTAGATAAAACCTGAATTTGAAATACCATAAATACCCGCATATAGGACAATACCATGTATAGGACGCAGTGGATTTTTGAACATAAAAACCATGGAAAAATCTGTGTACCTGTTTATAGGACACATCCTGATTTTGAGTTACCGGGGTACTAATTAAAAGCTGCTGCCGCCAGCGCCAGTGATTGTATCCATGCGTTTGTGTTAGGCTGGAGTATCTCTGAACAACAACAAAGAGCGAGAAACATACTAGATGGCGAAAATGACGTATCGGTGATGTGAATATTCAAAATAAATAAATTTCCAAACGTTACAATAAGGCATACAGGTGGATGTGTAGTAAAATGAGCTTTCAAACGCCGTGTCATTCTCCAAAATTGATACAGAATTAGCGACGCTACACCTGAAAAATACTTTAATTTGAAATGGTGTGAAATGCTATTGCGGGGGCAACGGCTAATCGCACGCGGACTGAGCAATACCCCGATAGCTACAATTGCAGCACTGCTAACCGACTGTCGCTTGAAAACAAACCTTGAAATTCAAATTGGATTCAAACCACTCCTCTCTGTCCCCGTCACACAGCCATCGAAGGTGAAGGAGAGGCACTGACACACGCGCACACGATCATAAAGTCCAATATCCCATTACGTAGTTTTAAAGATAGCTGTTCATTATTACCCAGTCAACATGGCGAAGACAACACGACAGAGCTATACTGCAAAGTTTAAACTGGAAGTGATCACGTACGTGAAAGAACACAGGAACCTGGCAGCTGAGCGGCAATTTGGTCCGACAGAATGCGTAATCAGAAAATGGAGAAAAGCCGAAAGTATCATCAAAAGAAGTTTGTCCCTGTGACTTACCGTATTACGTAATTGTCATTGCAAACGCCAATCTAACAGGAAATTGTCTGCGTGTAAAAGTAAAAGGCAAATTTTAATCTGATAGGGTCAGGGATATCCGGGGAATACGGTAAGGACAGTTTGTGAGGTATCAGCTGCGATAGTTTAACACTCCAGTACATTGTGGTGAATGCTGGTAACAGTCAGGCGGGCGGGCAGGTGGGCAAGCCATCAAAGTTTGTTGTGTTTGGGAATCGCTGTATGCAGCATGTAAAACAGTTTGCGTGTGTGGCAGGAGGAGGGTAATCGCGTTTGGGAATTGCTGTATGCAGCATGTGAAACAGTTTGCGAGTGTGGTAGGAGGAGGGTTAGATTTGGCGGGCGGGGCTCTGTCGTGTCGTGCGTAGTGAATTGTTGGTGGGCGGGGCTCGGTGAATTATATATGTATATATATAGATTTATAATTTTTGTAATAAAAGTATCCATGTATAAGACGCACCTGGGTTTTTAGGCCTACTTAAGAAAAAAAATGTCTCCTATATGCGGGTATTTACGGTACATGGCAGATACCTCCTCTACCAACTTAGAAATAAGAAGCATTTAAGGTTCAAGAAGAAAATTCACAGAGGGAAAACAAATTGATCTTATTCAAAACAGGCAAGATAGCAGACTACAGCTTTATCAGAAATATGTAGTTTGTCTTGGTTATGACAAAGCAGCAAAAAGTACCCCAAAATATGATATATTGGAAGTTATGACCAGTATAATTTACAGCCTGCGGTGGGTTGGCACCCTGCCCGGGATTGTTTCCTGCCTTGTGCCCTGTGTTGGCTGGGATTGGCTCCAGCAGACCCCCGTGACCCTGTGTTCGGATTCAGCGGGTTGGAAAATGGATGGATGGATAATTTACAGCACAACATATTAAAAAATGATCATAATACAGTAAATACCACTTAGGATCCACTGGAAGCTTCCACTAAGCCAAAAAATGCATATTTATTGCAAATGTATAATATATACAGTATATACACATGCAGAGAACATACATTAAAACTTATATCTAATATTGGACTAAAATTTGGCATGAAAAGTACAAATTTTGCTGCTGTACACTCTCTGAAGAAAGTAATTAAAAATCTACACCTTTTACTTTCTAAATCTGACTAAGCTAGCAATATTTTTAGAGCCAATTTGCTATCATTTTGGAAAGCTGTCTTGTGCTTTACAATCCCACAGGACACAGGGGTCGTCTTTCATAAATACAGCATAAAGGAACCTTCTGATGTGAAATAAGTGCTACTTTTTCTTCCTTACCTAGAGAGCCATACAAGATATATATTTCTTTAAACACCACAAGCTGTAATGAAAAAATGCAAGCTGCGTTCGAAAGAAATGAAAGGTAAGGGTGGCAGATATTGCTGACTCTGGAGTACTGGGTATATGGCTCATTAATTTACCAGAGCCTGAAGTTCACTGACCTCGCAAACAGACTATAAAAAACAAATAAAAAAAAAAAAAAAAGAAAGAAAATGGCTTGCTTTTGGAAAAAGCAACCTGTCTCTCAATGCTACTGAATTTTAAAGTTTGCATAAGAAAAAATTTGACTAAAACAAAAATCAAAAGCGATATTCTGCATAGCAATGATTAATACATTCTTGCTTGCACCCATTAATGAAAAATGCTAAATATTGTTTACTTTCACTACTTTTAGTCATACCCAAGTTGCAATTAGTTGATGAACTTAAGAGCAGCTCTGTGACACATTATTACATCTGGCAGTCATTGACTCACCATTACTTGATAGCTGAACCTCTGTAGATGACAAAAAATACATTTAATAAACTGCATTGGTCAGCATCTCTTATTTGCATGTTAAAACTGTGGTGAAATTGACGAATGTCTCTAGTTCGCTGTACAAACTTAATTAAAATAGACCAGGTCTGGTTAGGGGCCCTGTGATGAAGAGCTGTAACGTCTGGGGTTCGATCCTATGTTGTGTCTGTTGCTCATAAATTAGCTTAAGTGGGCTTGTCAGCATTACAGTTCGAGGAGGAAGGAACTATTACAATGTTTACAGCTTAATGACAGAATGATTAGAAACTTTTGAGAAACTAAAGAAGAAAGTCTTTAATATGGGAAAGGAACAATTAGCACAGTATTCAATAAATTGTAAGAAGTCTAGTTACTTATCTGTGTCCCACACTAAACATCAACCCACTTGGTCTGGTGTGGTATTGTATGCTCCCTGCCCATTTAAAATGTAGTCATCCACTGTGCTATCCACTAAGCACAAGTTCATCACCACAGCTAAGGTTCACATTTTCTGTGACCATTACATTTAATGATTATGTTAAGGAAAAGGAAACGTAGTTCTAATAGCTTTTAAAACAGAAATTTAAGGTAATGCACATCTGAAGCAGGAATTTCACTATACATATTTTGAATTAATGCAAAAATAATTTTCTAATTCATTTTTTCTTGCTCTTTCTGTTGAGGGGTGAAAACTGAGCTGGACTGACCAGAACACCTTTTCCCCAGCAATATATTATATACAGAAGAGCAAAATCAAAAATAAAATAAATACAAAATTAACGAAGAATTGACAGAGGAGAGGTAGTATCAGTTACAGTATATTCATAAAAGGGCAGGACAATTGTGACCAAGTCAGCCCATCTGGTTATGGTGTTAAATACAGTATTTATACTTTCTACTTTGCATCATACGAAAATGCATTCAACGATTGAAATGAATTGATAATCCTTGTGTTCTGGTGTGGAATTTCTTCAATGTTTCAACTGCCTATATTAAACTTTAATTATTTTGCTCAAATGAACAAGATTTAAGTGAATTTACAGGACTTGGTTTACAAACATTGCAAGCATCAATTTTTATTTTAATAGTAATTTATGTATTTGTTCTAGTCTGTTCCATTTTCAATCAATTTATGACCTGGGAATGGGAAATAAGTACAGATGCAACAGAACTTGTTTTAATTAAATTTATAACCTGGAACAGATGAATGCCGTAGAACTAGGTTTGGGAAAGGAAGTAGTGTGGAAGTACTTAAGTTCAAACACTTTCTTCAGAGTCATTCATCATCAGGACCAATCAAATGTGTGTAATGTCACATGTCCCAAAACACCAAATGTGCAATTTAACATAATTATGACTCATCTGATAGACCAAAAAGGGAAAGAAATAAAAACAAAATAAGGATGATGTCAGAGATCAAGAGGCACAAGATAATTTGTTTTGAACGTCAGAAAATGTAGCAGGAATAACAATGATCACTAAATCAAAAAGCCACCCAGAACATTAACCTCCTGAAACTTCAGATTTTTAGTAAACAATCCGAAGACTGGTTATATATAGGACAAGAGAAGATAAACCCAATAAATGTTCCTGGTAAGTCTCAAACTTCACAATAATAAACTTTGCCTTCTGATGATTTTTCGTAAGATTAGGGAAAAGTAGAGAGCGCTTTTAAAATTTATACTAATTTTATAAATGTACCAATTATGCTAAAACTGTATATTACAAATTTTCATTTATATAATTGATCTGTTCAATTTCAAACTTAATTTTGTTCAAATATTAAGCACACATTATTCAGTGTTACCTGTTACTACATAGTGCACCACTAGTTGACATTAATACCTGTATTTAAATATTGTTTTATTGAGATTTACTAACAGTCTTTGTAAACTTAAAAATTTTTTTTTTTTTGGAAAAACCTTATTTTCAGTTTTGGCATTATTGTTATTACTTACTATTACTCAGAAAACTTGGCATCTTGATTTTTGGAGGCTCAACAATAATTTCGGACACTCACTGCGAGGCTGTGGCCATACTATTTAGTACTGCTACTGTATATCTTTGTCAATAATGTGACATTTTGAGTCCTGATGTTCAAGTTTCTGGAATCAAACTAGAGAGCTTTGTGGCGCATGTTACATAGGTAAATCAATTTAGGGAGTTAGATCTTTACACATGCTTTAAAATTTTTTGCAAACATTTTGGATTTTGGTGTTTTTGACTGATTCTCTGGATATTGACTTTGCCTGCTTCAGACTCTGCTTTTCTCACTAATACCCCAGTGTGGTTCTCTCTGAAAATTGGTTTGGTAAAGGATTACCATTAGTGACTAACCAACAACTGCATCCAGCTGACACTTTAACCTGAGAAGCCTATCTATTTTCTTATGGTGTTTAAGCAGTTTCTATTTGCAGCATTGCAGAATTTTAAAATGTGGGACTTCTAAAAGTTAAACGCATTTGAAGGCATACACCCTTTGATGCTGTCTGTTTCAACTTTAGTATTTATCCATCATGCACAAACTGATACCAAAGAAACATTAATAATCTACCATCAGTCTATACTCAGTGTAGAACACTGGTGCCTAAAGGTTGCTTTCATGAGAATTTTTAAGCCTGAGAAACTCCGTTTAGTACCAGTGTTCGCTGATTCTTGGTCAAACACTTATCTTTCACTGGTTTCATGGTCTGCTACTTCCTAGGGGTGGGGTGCTGGCCTAGTTCCAATAAGGATGAGTAAGCCAATTAAGAAAAAAAATTTGTCTGAAACAAAAATTCTTTCTTAGGACTGAGCTTGACACATTTGGCACAAAGACTTAAAAAAAAAATGTGTGTTTAAAGAAATAGATTTTTGGGATGCATCTCAGTCAGTCAGTTTTACACAAATCATTTATGTATAAATATTAAGAAAGTATGAACACTACTGCACAAAATTAAAACCTACATTGGTTATGCCTAAACCACAATCCACCTCCCTAAATGATATGGCATATACTGGTGAACAGGAGAAGAGCAAAGCTCTCTATGCTTTCTGTTCCCAAGCTGCTTGAATGCACATCATTACTTGTGCCTCATAAGGAGTGTTTCACTTTGTTCAGACAAAGCTGCTCATTAGCAACAGCTAAGCAATAAATAATCTTATCCTGTTGTATTCATAGAAAATGTATTTATGAGAACAGCTGTTTGTTGATATTGTTTCTTTCCTGATCTGCTAGGGTAACAGAATGTAAAAAAGATGTGGCAAAAAGTTTTAATGCTGACAATGTGCCAGACATCTGTTTCAAATGTTGCAGAGGTAGCTCTTCAGTTAAATGGGGACAGTAAACGATTACTCTCTGGATGTTTTACAGTACAGTGGGCTTAATAAACATAGCTATTACAGTATACGTTATGTTTACATCACACAAATACACAGGTTAATTAAAATGAAAGTACCATGGAATGTCAAACCTCAGTTTAAAAAAAATATGCATCACACATTTGCAGGGGTGTAGAACACTACACATTAATTTCAATTGTCCAAAATAAAGGGATTTTAAAAAAAGAGCTGGCTCTCAGTAAGAATTAAACTGTATACTTCATTGTAAACCTCTAGCCTGACTTGACATTATCATTAGTATTGTGATAGGTTTAGAATTTTTCAAATGATGCAGAATACTCTGTAATTTAACTGGTGGGCTGCTGACATGCATTTATTCATAATTTAATTAAATTTTGATCCAGTCATTAATCTGTTTGTATAATGCAAGCGGCTTAGGGAATTGGAGATTTAAAATAGTATTTTGGGATTATGATCACTGTTTGAAGTGTTTTGAGTGAAAGAAATAAAATGCTTCACACATTAAATGCTATTTCTCACTTCCCTACAAATGTTACTACCAGCTCTTTAGTTATCAAAGAAAACCACCCCAGTGTACCCCTTGTGGCCTGAATAAATTAATTCAATTCAGATAATTAAACAAACACGAGGTTATTTCTGCCTAAGGACCTATCAAATCAAAATGAACCTTTCCTATTCATACATTCGGCTGATAGCATTACATTTTTGTCCATCCATCCATTTTCCAACCCGCTGAATCCGAACACCGGGTCACAGGGGTCTGCTGGAGCCAATCCCAGCCAACACAGGGCGCAAGGCAGGAACCAATCCTGTTAAGGGCGCCAACCCACCACAGGACACACACACACACGCACCCAGCGCACACTAGGGACAATTTAGAATCGCCAATCCACCTAACCTGCATGTCTTTGGACTGTGGGAGGAAACCGGAGCGCCTGAAGGAAACCCACGCAGACACGGGGAGAACATGAAAACTCCATACAGGGAGGACCCGGGAAGCGAACCCAGGTCTCCTAACTGCGAGGAAACATTTTGTCAAATCATTTAAAAAAACAAAACAGTACTTTGTAGTCTTCAAGTAACATACGAAACAGCCAGAATATTTTGACATTGAAAAACACTGTACACACAATGAAGATATAGTGGGCACTGGAAACCTATTAGACTGACGTAAAGTTTAACATTTAAAGGAATTAAATATTATTCACTACATCAGTGGTAGTCCTGGAGGGCTACAGTGGTTACAGGTTTTTGTTCCAGCCACTTTCTTAATAAGTAACCAAATTACTGATAATTTAACATATTACTTATGCTTTAATTAAAATTGACTTTTTTTTCTTAGTTGGCAGCCAAAAAATAATTGGATGCAAAGAAAGACAAAAAATGACCAACTAACTTAAGAGTTGGTCACACAGTCTTGGAGGGCCACCTTCTTCACTTCAGCTATTCTCTTATTTAACTTTTAATGAACCCCTTTAATTAATTCTATGGCCTGTTAGTGCTCACTCAATCACACTAGTTATTTCCAAAACATTTTTTTTTTTACCGGCGAGCAACATCCAAGTGCTTTTCAGACAACAAAGGAATATTTCTCAAACTTTTTATACTGTTCCCCCAGATATTTTATTGGGATATATTATATGAAAGCCACAGGTGCACATGAGAGCTAAGTTAGTTTAGTAATCTGTTAACCTAATCTGTTAGCTTGCATCTCATTATTGCTTGGATGCATATTAAAGAAAAAAATGAAATCCTTTTTAATATATTCATATTAAAGAAAAAAATTAAATTAAAATAAATACAAAAAAACCAAAAAAAAAAAACCACACACCTCTATTCAGATTATGGCATAATAGTATGTTCCATTAGCATTAGGAATTATTACTACTGTAATGGACAGAAAGGCCGGACTAACAACCTGTAGCCCCTGAGGTCCTCTGACTTTGACACCTCTGCACTACACACTTATCTCTCAATTTATCATTTTTCCAGGAAACAATCTAATTGTCAAACATAACACAACATTCACAAAACATCTTAATCCAGTTTACAGGCCTTGCGGGTAGTGCCTATCATAGCAGCTTCGGGCATCACACACAAAACAGTCCATGACGGGATGCCAGTCTTTCACAGGGCACACTTGAGCAAACAGCCACATCCACATTTAGCCAGGCTGCAATGGTTAATCTACCTAATCAGGTGGAAGAAAAACTCATGCTGACAAGAGCCAGCATGCAAACTCTACATGGACTACAACCATGCACAGGATTTTTACCTCTGGGAGGCAGAAGTGCTACCAACTGTGCCAGAAATGCAGAATTCTATAAATGCTACTAATGCCTCCAATGCCTTTTACATTTCTAAAATGGAAATGAATGAAGAATATCAAAGAAAAAAATGTGGGCTGTTGCATGAATTATTATTCCAGTAGAACAAAAAAATATTTTTCCAGCAGCCAAGCAAAAGCATTAAACATAATGTGGGGCTGGGTGAGAGAACATTATTACAAATATGGCTTACTGAATCACTCCTTCCACATGTCAGTAGAAACTACTGAGAAGCAACACATTTTTAAGCTTGCTGTTCTCATTTTATTCCTTGTTATCTTCATGCCTCTGATTCAGAGGGAAGATGAGTATAGCTGAGCAAACCACCATCTTAATGGTGTGATAGTCTAGACATCACTAGCCCAATCTATAACTATGCACTGCTGGCAAAGACAAACGCAGCTGATAGCAGTGCTCTCAGTTGGGTGATTCAGCCCTCTGCAGTACGGAATTCAAATGAACGTCTGCCACAATCAGATGCAACAGTAGGGAGTCGCCAGCTTGATTAATGCATCAGATCTATACCATCACCTGTGTCGCAGGAACAAGTCCTGCTTGTTCTTGGGTTAGCTGGAGAAATTGCCAGTTGTTGCTCCAGACTAAGACATCAGAAAGACTTAAAACTAGATAAAGCTTACAACAGAACAGGAGATTTAAACTTATTGGTACATCCAACTATGTTGTCCTTGAACTGTAGACTTATGTTACTGATATATTCAAATCTATCAACACCCTATCTACAAATTAGCAGGTGTTTTAGGATGGGTTTGACACTAATGCCATAAGAGTAAATAGACAGGCATAATATAGAAATGGACAGAATCTAACATTTATTAAAAGATTTTACTGTCTTGTGAAAAGAGAACACAGGACTGTCAACAATGCAAATGTTTTTTGTTTTTTTTGTTCATTTTCAAGGCATTGCCACATGGATTGTCTGAATGCCACTCAGACAGTTTCTCATTTACCTTTGTTTGCAAACAGACCGTCCCCTTCTCACTGCATCTGTTCTAACTTAAATGACTGGGCTAGGTGAGACAACAGAAAGAGGGGATCTTGCCAGAATGTCTCGTGGCATTGCATTAAAGAATAGTAAAAATCAGAATATGATAAGAAAAGGAGAAGAATTTTAAGGGTGGGAAGGTGGGGGTAGGTTTATAAATCCTTAAGAAAATACCAAAAGTTTGATCTCTTTTTTTTTTTTTGTGTTCTAGGTCCTCTTGGAAACCTACAGTTACATTTAGCTCAAAATAGCTGATTTGGAAACTCAAATGCATGGCACACCAAAAAACTTAAGCAAAGAAACAGGCTACGTGGGGCTAGATTGACAGGATTTCTTCATTCCACATAAACCAATCAACCTACTGACCTTTCACAGTTAGCTCTACTACTAAGTAGTATAGCCATTCAAAAAACTCTTCTCCTGCATCAATTCAAAAACAAATTAATTTCAAAAGATACTTGCAAGCAAAATGCACATCTTTCAAACCTAATCTCCAAGAGCTCCCACTTATTACACATACATGTCCTCAACAAATCACACTTAGCTTTTCAAATAGATACAAATTTTAAAGAGGAAAATAAAATTCAGTTAGGACAGTGACAGGTACTTGAAGGACAAACAAGACACAGCAGCTACAAATCCGATTGCATCAAGCTAAATTATATTGCTCATGACACGAGACAGCACAATGCACCCAATTACCTCTTATTTAGTCAAGTGCCTGAACACCAGCTCAACCTGAAATTTAAAATAAGGAGATTGATACTCCTTTAGTGGTCCCGAGCCCAACCAGTATACCATTTCTCAAAAGATCACTAAAGCTGTAACTGTTGCCACACAAATGTTTAGCTTTCCCTTTATCTAGTGAGTTAAAAGTGGAAGTGGATATTCAAAAAATTACACTTTTTTAAACTTGCTAGTCACTGAAACAGGTAAAAGTGGGTTGCTATTACAGTTTCAGAATGCCAGAGGACATCATGTTCAAACAGATTGTGCTGGAATCCATGGCAGAAACATTGATCTATGATCTGACAGAAGAGAGAAAAAGATGTGGTAATCGTCTGTGGGCAAGGGAGTCAGGACTGTCAGATGTGGACGCTAGTTTGCTAAATGCTATGTCACCATTATCTCAAATCTGATGAAATTCCAGAATAGTGATAACCAGAGAAGAAAGGAAAATAACTATTTGGTAATAGGTGACTTTTACAGTAGGGAGATCCAGTCTTTTTAATTGCCTTCCTAATAGTGTACTTTGTAATTTTTATATTGTCTTTTTGCTGTTCAACATGCCTATAACTTTCCACAGAGCTCCGACTTGGGCCCTCTTCCAAGTATGTGATCACCCAACAAGACTGGGGAAACGACTCCACTTCAGAAAGGGTAACAGATAAACAAAAAAGACCTAAAGGTCAATTCAACATGAAATTATATTTGCTGCAAAAGCAGGACTCATGGTGCAGCCAAAACCAGGAACGCAAATGAACAGGCAAAATGGTTTAATACATCAGACTCAAATGTGGTCAGCAACAGGCAAGAAACCAGCACACCAACACAGATAAACAGAACGGAAAGAGACAAATAACACACACACTTGGTAAATACCTTCGTCAAAACAAAATGTAACAAATGTTCAAAAAGCAAAATACGTTTTTTATAAAAAAAATTTAAAAAACAAATTAACAGCTGAAATGAATTCTGAATGAATGAACCCAGAACAAAGCAGGTGAACTCATTAAATACCCATGCCACATCATGCGACTGTTTCAAAACTCCAGTTGCTTGGCAACCTTAGGGAAGAGGGGGACAGAGGGGAACTGGCACATCAAAATGTGTGGTTAACTGCATGCTGCATGTGAAAAGAGGGGTGCAAAAAAAAAAAAAAAGTCAAGATCCAATTCCAGCACAAATACACCATGAAAAGCCAACAAAATGCACAAAGAATAAGAGTAATGCATCAAGTAGTAAAAACTGGAAAATTTACTCTCATGTGGAGACAAAAAAAACAAAACAAAAAAGAATTTTGCCATCATAGCCTTCATTGTGCCACACACTGCTAAAACATACTGTCTAACCTTCTTTAGTTTCAGAGTTGAAACAATCTTTACTTGTATCCTACTGTGAATAACACAATGAAAAAGCCCTTCATGAAAACTAGAAAATTATTCAACCAGCAGTACATTAGTTACTATAATGCCCAAACCTCCATAAGCTATTGCATTTGCTTGTATTTCTTATGCAAGGTAATCTTTATAGATTTTCATCCTCTAAATCTATCCAGGATGTTTACTCCATTCAGTTTCATGCCAACAACAGTCATCCATCTCCCCTATCAGACACATCTCAGGCAGACAGCCATCCGTCAATTCTGCCCACGTTTTGTAGCGCTAGGAAGCTTACAATGATGCGGCGACTGACTGCCTAGATAAAATAACGTCTCGCAGTCAGTCATTCTTCTGATAAATTGCCGTGCCAGTTTAGCTCAATGGGTTACCTTTTGTACCTTTTTTTGGCAAACATTTTATTCCTCTAAGATAAATCGAAGCGCATGAATGAATATAAAATAAAGCACAAGGATGGTGAATAAGGTCTGCTGTGCTCATTTCAAACTTGCAAATATCCAATTATAAGTTAGTATACATCATAGTCAAATGCACAATATAAATAAATTTGAAAAATAAGGAATTAGAGAATTCAGTTTTGATGCTAAATATTTGGCCAAAAAAAGCAAGACTCCACTAACAAAACATTGCAATAAAAACCATTCTGCTTCTATTAATCAATTATATATTATACAGTGCGCCTTACACACAGTTGTGTTATGCTATGTGAAAACTTACTTAATGAGAGATTCAAGGTTTCGGGCACAGTTACTGTAGAATTTTTGCCTTAATGTTATGTTGCCAAACTATCTTCTAGGAATTCAAGTTTATTGCAATTCCCTGTTAAGAGTACTTGTAAAGTACATTAACAAAATGTCATGCCCAGAGAGTACAGCAGGATTCTTGATTGTGTCTCTCTCTCATGCATACTACTCATAGTAATATAGTATCAACAGCAGATAAATTATTATACCAAGTAAATTCACCGTTTACAATATAAATACCTGTTCCCAGGTCTCTTACTACAGTTGTCTAGGAAAATTGACCAGCTAAGGACTTTAATAATGCCATTTAGCTTTTTTAGTAGTAGTAGTGGTACTTCATTCGATCGATCGATAGATAGAGATAGATAGATATTATATATATATATATATATATATATATATATATATATATATATATATATATATATATAGCATTGGTAGCCTTCTAAGCAATGGCTTACAGGTTACACTGGGGTACTGATTTTTGCCAACTTGTAAGGATAAGTTTTGTATTTTGTCAAGACAAAATTTAGGAGTCATGGCATATATGAATTTGTCATATAAACTTGCATTTTAAAGTGAAGTACATATAATATTTAAAAAACAAACAACTAGCCCACTCTTGCTTTTTATAATGTAGGTGAGGGGTATCAGAGTCCTGTAATTACGAAAAGTCTTAAATCTTACAAAATGAATCAATTTTTCAAGCCAAACATGTTGGATCATCATATGATTTGGGCATGCATCTTATCACACAGCATGACAGAACACAACCAAGGAAGAAATAGAATCGTAGAAGCAAATGTAGAATTATAAGCAGAATACAGCTTGGCACTAGGGGCATGTTTGGGTTGCCATAACTTTACCTAACAAAGACACCTCTGAGCAGACAAGCAAACAGAAAATGTATTCTTACTTCAAAAAGCAAAAATAAAATAAAAGTAGGACCAAAAAATGTGTGGTAAAATAATTATTCTCAGTTTCTTTGTTTATCACAAGGATGCCTATAATCTGAAGGCATGTTTTTGTAAAGCAAAACATTTGCTGCGTTAAAAGTGAACATATTTGGTATGTATTACGGTTTTTCATTCACCTATGGACCCCAGTATCCTTCAGCCCCATTGTAAACTGCAAAAATTTTTAGAAACGCTTATCTTTAGAACACAATATCGAGCGTCAATTTAAGATATATCACAATTGTGAAGAGCTTCGACTTTTTAAAAAAAAAACAAACAAAAAAAAAAAAATAGATTTATCCTTTAATTTTTTTCCCCCGAACACACACCTAAATTTCTTGCATGTTTCTATACTGCTACAGCAATGCATTAACATTACAGATGTATGGGTAATGAACATTGTAATTAGAAAGTAGGCAGATGATTATTTAAAAAAGTGTGGTTGAATACAGTATGTGCTTATGAAAATCAAGTAACTACCATAACAATCATTCAACTCTGTTTAGACTGGGACATGATTAGAGATTCCTCATCACTCAAAACAATCTCATAATTTTCCACAATCTCCTTAGTCAAACACAGGTTTGTTACCAGATCCTCCTGCTTCCTACTTAGAAGATGAGACTTAATCAAATATCATAAAGTAATCTGTTATTCAAGTTAAAGGCGGAGCAAGAGGGGTAACAGACAGTAAGCACCTTTGGGCAGGGTTAAGTCTTGTTAGTTCTGTTGATTTTAGATAAATAACAGCAACTCCTTAATAAACAGACTACAAGTTAAAACAAATAATATTCTGGCTCCAATGTTTGTAAGTTTGAGAACTGACTGCATAAACGACATTATTAATAAATAAAAGTTTCATTAAATCCAAACCAATGACTAAATAAATAAGAGCCTTTCAGCAAAATTTTATTTCTATTACAATTTTAAGAACTAACACTGGATTAGCGCAATAGTCAGGATTCTTTAACTCATTAACCTCAACAATATTCCATTATTACAAAAACCCTTATGCTATAAAACAGTCAAGCGGCTCATAACATAACAAGCCAGCATGCTATTCTATATCGCGCTTCGCCTTTCGCGGCTTCACTCCATCGCGGATTTTATATGTAAGCATATTTAAATATATATCGCGGATTTTTTGCTGGTTCGCGGATTTCTGCGGACAATGGGTCTTTTAATTTCTGGTACATGCTTCCTCAGTTGGTTTGCACAGTTGATTTCATACAAGGGACGCTATTGGCAGATGGCTGAGAAGCTAGATTGCTTACTTTTCTCTATCTCTCTCTTGCGCAGACTTTCTCTGATCCTGACGTATGGGGATTGAGCAGGGGGGCTGTTCGCACACCTAGACGATACGGACGCTCGTCTAAAAATGCTGAAAGATTATCTTCACGTTGCTATCTTTTGTGCAGCTGCTTCCTGAAACGACATGCTACACAGTGCTTCGCATACTTAAAAGCTCGAAGGGCACGTATTGATTTTTCACTGAAAAACAAACTCTGTCTCTCTCTCTCTCTCTCTCTCCCTGCTCCTGACGGAGGGGGTGTGAGCTGCCGCCTTCAACAGCATTGTGCCGCGGTGCTTCGCATACTTAAAAGCAAACAGCCCTATTGATTTGTTTGCTCTCCTCTGTCTTTATGACAGTCTCTGCTCCTGACGCGCACTCCTTTGAAGAGGAAGATATGTTTGCATTCTTTTAATTGTGAGACAGAACTGTCATCTCTGTCTTCTCATGGAGCACAGTTTAAACTTTTGAAAAAGAGACAAATGTTTGTTTGCAGTGTTTGAATAACGTTCCTGTCTCTCTACAACCTCCTGTGTTTCTGCGCAAATCTGTGACCCAAGCATGACAATATAAAAATAACCATATAAACATATGGTTTCTACTTCGCGGATTTTCTTATTTCTCGGGTGGCTCTGGAACGCAACCCCCGCGATGGAGGAGGGATTACTGTATACACACACTCACACCCATACAGGTCAAATCCCATTATAGTGGATACCAAAATAATTTTCAGAATAACAAATACTTTTTGTTGGCTCGAACAAACTTATACAAAGTCATGCTACACAAATGTAATCTCTCTATTTAAAAAAAAAAAAAAAAATCTTGGAAGGAGACGAGATGCAATTTTTTCAGAGACACTTAAACGTCCACGAGATGAGTCTTTGTGCCAAGAGATTTAACAACGCCCGTGGCCAGAAATAAAAGACAGTAGATGACAAAGTAGAACGTTGAAAAAATTTAAAAACATTGGCGTGGTACACATGCAGAGCAGGTTAGAGATAATGGAAGTACGAAAATTCGAAAGTCTCAAAAAAAGGATAGTAAAGATCGCATTAGCGCAAATAGAAATTATTACTTGGTGAAATAACGGAACAGCAAAGAGAGGTCTAATATATTGTTCGGATTTAAACTAAGTCGGAGACAAGTAGATTGTCTAAAAGAAAAAAGTAGTGTTTTTTCCTAATGAAGAGGAGTGTCTGCGAAAATTAAAAGATTTGTTGTTTAGTGAAAGTGAAATCCCGCAAGAGAAAATTTCAAGCACACACACGGTTCAATCATTTCTCATTTGTGTGAATGCTATTGCTATTTCTTGTAGAGAGAAAGAAATGATATTCACTCACAGACAATTATATGTTGCGTTGTCACGATGCAATTCCAAACATGGAATCAAAATTCAATGCACAATTGATGAAAAGGTAAAAGCAAAAAGAGATCGAATATATGAACATAGAATGTGGCACGGCAGCAGCAGCAAGCCAAAAGCTCATGGAGCAAAGGGAAGGATTATTATATAAAAAATTGTTTCCCATTGTATCACTGTTTAAGAGGAGGTTTCGGAGGAGTGACTGCGTCTCCTTGGGGTGTGTTCAGCCCCCCTCTTTACAATGCGAGCGGCAGAGACGCGAAGTGGCTGGCGCATAGTGCAGGCCTTGAGGCAAAGCCCCCTAGTTTTAATAAAATGTAAATTTCAGCATAAGGAACAATTTTTTTCGACCAAAAATGGCCACAGAAGACAATGCAATACAATACAAACAATACTTATTGCCATGCATACACTTCATGCACAGAGTCTCAGGAACCCTGCAACAGGCTGTCTCAAAGAATGTGATAGTCTGTTGTGAAATTTTCATGTCTCAACGAGAGTATAGGCACGAAATCATAAACATCACAGAATTCGGAGTCAGTACTTCAACCTAGCATTTGTGTAGGTAGTTGTGTTGTGTGTGGATACTGTATTATTCGAGTTTTATAGGAGTTCTCAAAGTTTTCTTTGACATAATCAAAAAAAAAAAAAGTGTCAAACTCCGTCAATTTAAACTGAAAGAAAAATGAACAATCCTGGAAAAAGTTGATTACGCAATGAAGAAAAAATGTGGTGAAACATTCAGAACCATGCCTTCATCTAACGTTTCATTTTCATTCTCTATTTTCTTGACTGTATTTATATTAAAATACATCTAATGTCTCATTTTCAAATAAAATATTTTTGTCAGTTTAAGTAGCGCTGTATTTTTATACATTATTGTCAAGCTTGGATCACAGAGATGCATGAGAGACAGGGAGGAGAGTCCAGGTTTATACAGGAAAATACAGGTACTTTATTACTGTAGAGAGAAGGCAGGTACAGTCTCGAGACTTCATTCAAAACAGTTACTTTAACAAATTACTTTGCCTTCGGTTTACACATTATATATACACATATACCCATATATACACATACATACATATACACACACAAGTACACATATACAGTACATACAGTCATATGAAAAAGTTTGGGAACTCCTCTTTATTCTTTGGATTTTTGTTTATCATTGGCTGCGCTTTCAAAGTAGCAACTCCCTTTAAATATGACATGCCTTATGGAAACAGTAGTATTTCAGCAGTGACATTAAGTTTATTGGATTAACAGAAAATATGCAATATGCATCATAACAAAATTATACAGGTGCATACATTTGGCAACCCCAACAGAGATATTACATCAATACTTAGTTGGGCCTCCTTTTGCAAATATAACAGCCTCTAGACACCTCCTATAGCATTTGATGAGTGTCTGGATTCTGGATGGAGGTATTTTTGACCATTCTTCCATACAAAATCTCTCCAGTTCAGTTAAACTTGATGGCTGCTGAGCATGGACAGCCTGCTTCAAATCATCCCATAGATTTTCGATGATATTCAAGTCAGGGGACTAACGGCCATTCCAGAACATTGTACTTCTCCCTCTGCATGAATGCCTTTGTAGATTTCGAACTGTGTTTTGGGTCATTGTCTTGTTGGAATATCCAACCCCTGTGTAACTTCAACTTTGTGACTGATGCTTGAACATTATCCTGAAGAATTTGTTGATATTGGGTTGAATTCATCCGACCATTGACTTTAACAAGGGCCCCAGTCCCTGACCTAGCCACACAGCCCCTTATTCTGTAAATAAGATTAAAATATTTTGATCGTTATTTTGTCAATTGTCATTCAATGAATAAACTGAATATTTAAAAGAAAAACAATCTAACAAGTAAAAAGTGGAAGAAAGTGTAAAAAGAGGAGTTGTTTTCAACAAAGCATATTTTACTGATAAGAACAGCTGAGTTTTTATGATGTTATAAACATTTTATTAACCATCCCACAGTGTCTTTAAGACATTGTTAAGTACTGATTTTGGATGAGCAATATAAATGATTGCACAAAAACATTGTCTTATAGCATGAAACGTTTCAGATATAACTTATAAACAGCAGACTGAATGCGTAGTTGCTGCTATTCTATTTGTGACGTCAGAATCATGGATTTAGTTGTAGGAGTTCCAAATATCGGAGACTGGGAATCTTTACATTTTATGACCTTTTTTCCATTGGGAAAAACCCTGGACTTAATGCAGGTTTGAGAAGATAGTTTATGACTGAATTATCAACATATCCTTCCTTTCTTGTTTGTCTCAAATTGGAGAGGATGTAGGAACAAAGCATCTGAACTGGTTGCTCTGTTGTGGCTGAGCTATTTCATCAGTGAAAGCTGTGAATGATATCAATTACCAGTATATTGTCAACAATGGTTATCTCACAAAAACTCCACACAGCAGCTATTATTAGTTTTTTGCTAAGAATTAGTTTAAGATACATCCTAGGTTTTGCTGGAACATATCAGTGATGCTCCCAGAGGTCATCTGGTGTTTTGGACCTTGCAACATCAAACACCCTTGCTCAGGTGATTAGATTGATCAGGCCCTGGCTTGTGCCCCAGCAGCAAACCACCCATTATTCAGACCTCCAGATCCAAAGCAACCTGGAGGCTGTCTCCGCAGCCTCTATGGTGACTTTATGGTTCTCCTGTTCCCAGTCAAATCTACTCCAGGACCAGATGGTGTTTGTCCTTGCTATGGGCTTTTTCGTAACAAGGTTGTGGATCGCTCTCAAACCCTCCTGCCCTGATGCCAAATCGCACACCAGAGCCTTATGTCTCAGCTGAGACTCTAGATCTTCCTTGGCTCTCCACTTCCTAACTGTCTGTACCATGATGTCTGCCGATACCACTCTAGAGTCCCTGGATTCCAGATAGAACAGTGCCTTTCTTATTCGCAACACTTTAAACTCCTCTTTAAGGCTGATTATTGGGAGCTGCCGCTTAGTGCTGCTCCTATACAGTGCTGCACTGCTTAAACAGAGTGGTAGACCCGATCTTCCTCTCCACAGCATATATAGTCACCTCGTACACAAGCTGAGGCCAGAGCACACCAGGCAAGATGCCATGTTGGTATAACCAACCAGCCAGGTACTGTAAGCCAGATTTGTCTACTGTGTTTCGCAGTCTCAAGGTTTTTGATTGTTGTTTGGATAAGCACTGTTGTCTCTAAGGCTACCGTCTAAGAACTTGCCTAGGCTTATGACTGGTTTCTCTGTGACGGATGGTATTGTAATGCCATTGACAAAAAAGCAAAACTTGTCCCCCACCTTTCCCCTCTTCAGGATCTATACCTTGGATTTTGCTGATTTGAAGCTCATTCTTGCCCAAGAGATGGGCTTCTCCATTCCCTGGAGAATCCACCTGCCACTAATGTAGTGGTGACAGTTAGGTTGTCTATGAATGCTCTGTTGGGAGGCTGATGAGTGCCAGTCTTGGACAGTGGGCCTCTGCACTCAGCCTCAGCTGCCTTGACCACCATGGCCATGGCAAGGGAGAAGGGAATAACAGATGGTACATCCAGTTATGATCCCTTTTTTCAAGCCAGTCCCCATCAGATGTTCCCATTTGTGACTATGCCTGAAGTTCCTATAGTAGTTCAGGATAAGGTCCTTGGTCTTGCTGGGTACAGGGTATCTCTCTAGAGTAGTTTTAACCAGCTTGTGGAGTATTTAGCCATGTGTGTTGACAAGATCAAGCCACAGCACAACCAGGTCTCCCTTTCCTTCACATGCCTCCATCATCAGCTGAATCACAACTTCCATATGTTCTAGGCACCCCGAAAATATTGAAAGGGATACGTTTGAAATGCTTTAAATTGATACAAGTAGATGTAATTAGGTTCTTTAGGCATAAAAACACAATTTCTCTCCACTTAATGTCTTTCAGTATTTAAGAAGAAAATTTAGAAGAAAATGAATTATGAAGGTTTGAGGTTGTAAAGGCAATTAAATAATGAATAACCATCAAAACGTAGTGCAGTTAATCATACCATTGATTCTTATTTTAAGTGAGTACTGAAAGGAAAAAATCACAATTTATGAAATGCTTATGAAATGAACACAAACTTAAAATGAGAGAAATCAGAATACTGAATTAGAAAGTGGCTAATCGGCAAGTCAAGAGGATTTTTTGGATGCAAAACTAAATCCCATGAATGTAATTTTTGAAACATTGCAGACAAGAATGAAAAAGGCATTTACCCTTCTTCACACAATACATAGGTTCTTCTCTAGGACCTACTGTATATCTTTCACTCTGCAGAAAACCAGAAAATGCTGAAGATGCAGGGATCAAAAGCTTTCATGTGAAAATTGCTAATACAAGAATACTGCTTTGAAGATGCTGATTGCAAGCATGATGTTCTCTAATTAAAGGGAAGTATATCTAATATTAAGTATTTTCTTATACAAAGCACAGTAATAAATGTTCCTTAATCTGCAAAGAATATTGAGTTGATTTTAGGTACAGTATTGAAAAATGAAGGAAAAAAAAATAAGACACTATTTACATGTGACAATATTGTTACAAAATGAATTAAAAACTAATCACACGTCAGACCTCGTGACTAAATGAATTGATTTCAAATGTGACCATAACCTTATTTCTAAAGGCTGATACTTTTAATATTATTGCAAGTGATGACAAGAATATTAAAATCAATGCAGTATAGTTGTAATTCAATGAAATCTGGAAATGAGTGCTAGAAGTTTATAAATTGTCTGTTAGGGAACCAGTTGTTTGAAACCATAATTACATAAAGTATTAGCTTTCAAATGAGGTTGTGCATTGGATGCATCATTATTTTAGGCCAATTGCACTCTGTTTCGTCATTGGGTTGTATGTGAACAATTTCTTTCACTGCAATTATGAAGTATACAGAACAAACATGGATTTGTCAAATTTGTATAAACTAAAACAAAAACAACAATAGCTAAAAGCTAATTTAAATCCTTCAAGACAAGGATGCTCTAAAAATGTTAGTCTGTTAGCATTGTAATGACAGTATTTTGATGTATATATAATATAAAAAACTGGACACTGAAAAATGAGAAACAGCCATTAGTATTGACAGGGAATGAAAAAATGTGTTTAACAGAGAAATGTACCTTTACATAACACAAAAACATTTGTGTGTTTAGCTCAATTTTACAGAATGTCAGTTATTGAAGCCCTCACCTGCACATTTTTTTAAATATAAAAGAAAAAAAATATTCCTATTAAAACATTCTCCCATGTACAAAATAATCAATGATTATACTTTTAACATTACCATTATTATAGGTATTGTCGTACATGGCTGAGGGTCAGACCCGGCTGGGACACCTGGAGGGGCCGAGAGGTGGCATATTTGTCCTCCGGGCCACGAGGGGGCAACCGTCCTGGAGCAGAAGAGGGCCACGGAAGGGGAGCAGGGAGGCTCAAGTCTGTTGCGGCCCATATCCACCGCCAGGGGGCGCCCCGAGCCTCATGGAGCCTGGGACTGATTTACTTCTGCCACACCCATGGAAGACGATCCTTCCAGGGCCACCCGGAGTGCTTCCAGGTGCTCTCCTGATGCTTTCGCCACACCAGGACGTGACGTCAGGTAGAGCACCTGGAGCTCATCTGGGTGAGGATAAATGGGGCCGCCTCCCTCCTATCAGAGGGCTGGAGTCGGGAGCAGGAGCAGGACGAGGCTCCTGGAGAGAGAGGACAGGTGGCCCAGGGATGTTAAGAGAGAGAGAAAGGTGACTGGGGCTAGAGGCACTGTGTTGTTGTGTTGGAGAACTGAGGAAATAAAGAAACCTGTTTTGTATAAAGATGTGGTGTCCGACCGGCCGGTGTCTGGGCAAATATCACAATGGTGCCCAACGTGGGGCTTCCTGCCTGTTCCAAGGCAGGGAATCCGAATTATAAATATTTTGTGAGCTGCCCGGAACCTCAGTCCACCACACACACGCGCCGCATGGATGTGGCCCGCACGCGCACCGCGGACTACTCGCGGATCACCCAGGGGCCGCGAGAGGTTCGCCAAAGCACCGTCTCCCACCCGGGGGGGAATACAGCCAACAGGGAGACCCGAGCGCTGCGGACTTACCAGTAGTAGCTGTTCCCGTGAGGATCGGGATCGGCACAGCCATGGATACGGCCAGCAGCCTCCGTAGTAATCCAAACGATGGGATCCAGGAGGTAAGTCCCAGACCCGGCGACAGTCGGCTCGCGAGGGTCGGCTGTGCCGAGGCTGGCGTCTGTGTTACAGGTTGGGGCTGCCTGGGTCCGCATCGCCGGCCAGGCTGTGTCGATCCGTCCAGCGAGGCCGGGACAGTGGCACTTGAAGGAAAGGAGGATCCGCAGCGTCTCGAGAGACCACGACAGAGGAGCGGTAGCAGGTCTTGTCAGCCCCTCAGGAGAAGGGAGAAGACGGTGGCGGACCGGAAGTCCATCCCTGTGACAGGCAAGGGATTGGACGGCGTGTCTTGTGTGCCCGCCGATGATTGGATAGAGGAGGGACGAAGGAACGTCCATCTCGAGCTAGGGGAGGGCCAGAGGAAACCCGGAGGAGAGCTCCAGGGAGCGCAGCCGGCGATCAGGACCGACGAACCGGTAAGTCCTTCGACGGCTAACGTTCCCTTTGTGCCTGTGACTCGGCATGAGCCAGAGGATTCCCTTTGGTCCATCGAGTGTGTTTTACAGGTGATGCACGACCTTTGAGACCGTTTAGTCCAGTTAAAGATGACGGCGGTCGCGTTATGTCAGGGGGCGGAGGAACGCGGGATCGGATTCTCTGGCAGGAGGTTCGTGGCGACGCAGGTGACTGGGACTTGCGTCGTAAATATAAAAGGAAAGGCGAGCGAACGTTTCCCAGTATTGTGCAGTTCCGGTGAAGGAGTAGCCGCCGTTCCGACAGTGGAGGAGACGAGAAGGGCTGATCGCCTGGGAGGGGTGGTGCCTAGAGGCCGGCTGATGAGTGCCGTGGGTCCTAGTGCACCACCGCCGGCGCCAGCATCAGCTGTAAGTCGATCCACATGGGTGCAGACGGCGAGGGGTATCTTCCTTTCCCGTAGGGAGACTCAAGCTGTCAGGGCACCCCAGAAGAAAAGGAAGGGCCCGAGGAATGAAGCAGGGTCGTCACACAAAGTGTGACGTGAGCCCGTAAGCTCATGTACGGAGACGGGCAGGCCTCTGCGGGTGCAGAGGGAAGCCCCAAAGCCAGTGGGGACATCTGGTGTGCGAGTGGTCCCAACAAAAGGACCATGGAACCTGCGGAGGGGGTGCCAAAAAGGCAAGTCGTGGGGTGCCGGTAGACGGGAGGAGCGCTGCCAGTGCACAGCACAGAGGGATGCCAGGGGATCACGTCCAGGCAGCGTCTCTGCCCCCTTTTCTATCTATGTTGCAGGACCGGGCCCTGGACGAGCCGTAGGACCTGCTTTGTTGGGAGCCTGCCCTCGCGGGATGGGCCGCTCCGCCCGACGAGTCTTCACTGATGATGGGGCAATATCGTACATGGTTGAGGGTCAGACCCGGCCGGGATGCCTGGAGGGACCGAGAGGTGGCATATTTGTCCTCCGGGCCACGAGGGGGCAACCGTCCTGGAGCAGAAGAGGGCCATGGAAGGGGAGAAGGGAGGCTCAAGTCCATGAAGGCCCACATCCACCACCAGGGGGCGCCCCGAGCCTCATGGAGCCCGGGACTTATTTACTTCCGCCACACCCATGGAGGAATAATCCTTCCAGGGTCACGTGGAGTGCTTCCGGGTGCTCTCCTGACGCTTCCGCCACACCAGGACATGACGTCAGGTAGAGCACCTGGAGCTCATCTGGGTGAGGATAAATGGGGCCGCCTCCCTCCTATCAGAGAGCTGGAGTCGGGAGCAGGAGCAGGGCGAGGCTCCTGGAGAGAGAGGACAGGTGGCCCAGGGACGGTAAGAGAGAAAGGCCCAGGAGAAAGGTGACTGGGGCTAGAGGCACTGTGTTGTTGTGTTGGAGAACTGAGGAAATAAAGAAACCTGTTTTGTATAAAGATGTGATCTCCGACTGGTGGTGTCTGGGCAATATCTAGAAACTGATGGCCATATTGGCATTTATGTCATTTTAGGATTTTTACCAACAGCAAATCAAGAGGAACACCAGGTTAAAAAAAAACAAAAAAAGGACACTATTATTGTGGATTTAGGTCCAAAAAAAATCTTATGTTCATATCAGTTTTCATCAGCGTACGAATCAGATTAAGGAGATTTTTTTTCCCCCTACACGCAGTGCCACATAACTCCACTACTACAAATCAGTTTTAAAATGACAGTAGAAAAATGGTCTCCTTGAAAGATTTTTTTCCAGTGTCAAAATATTGTCTCACTCAGAAAAAATTGCATTCATTGATGGTGGCAACAATGTGTTCCTAATATTTAAGTCCAAGACACTTCAAAAACAATTTTACAAGTAAGATTTTTTTTTTAACCTATAAACTAACAGACAAAAATCATAAGTGGAAATACTTCAGTTTGTTTGCAGAGTATTCAAGGGATTATTACTTTTTTCTTTTTTTTTTTTTTTTTTTTTTTTTTTTTTTTTTTTTAAAGAGATTTTAATCAAGTAATGTACTTGCCACATTAGTTTTGACCTTTCTGCCAACACATAATAAAATTGCTCTTGTTTTGTTAAACTTAATACGAATGGCTGAGTGTAATGCATGTGTTTTTCTGTACCCTTATATCTAGTGATATCATGTTAAACTTCAGACGAGATAATCTGGGTTAATGGTTTTGAAGAAATTTGTAGAAAAGGGGGCTATTGTTTTTTTTTTTTGCTGAGCTTCTACATTTTCCTCTTTTTAATTCTTATACACAGGTCTCCAGATGAGGCCGGTCCAGTAAGTTAAATAGCTTAAGAAAAACCTTTCTTGACTTGTACGCCCACACATCATGCCATGTAACCTTACACCACACAAACAGTTAAGGCTTGTTTAACCAAGGTCTTGTGTTTGTCATACTACAACACCATGGAAAAGGAAAAAGCAAAAGGTACTTGTCATACCTTGAAAGAATTTCAACAATTACCTGTACTGTCATACCGTGTGTTACTTTCCTGTCCTGTCCACACATATACACATACAGTACATATACACACATACACATTGTCACACACGAGCGAGTAGGAGGAAGCTGTATGGACCAAGTGAGGATAATTCTATGCCAGGCCAGGGGGTGTTGGGGCGCGCTAAACCTTCTTCTGTTATCTCTGCAGACCAAAACACAGGAAAACCTGTCATCCTTGAAAACATCACTTCCGGTTCTGGCGCCCAGGAGCATGCCACACTCCAGTTCCTTATATAACTTCCGGTCTTGGCATTTAAAGCCAACATCTTTACAACAGTGATTCAGTTCTTGTTTGGACTCCAACAAATGCACATCAGTGTTGCAAGGTATACATACAAAGCTATGCGGCTTTGGGTCTATAGCAATAAATAAATTTATTGAACACTGAATGTTTCACAGTTGTAGTTTTGGAAAACCATAGCTGTTAACCACATTTAACAAATATTGTTAAAGTTTGTGTTGAGAGGGTAAATTTTCTACCATACTTAAGTATATGTACTTATTACAAAAAGAAAAAAAAAAGTCCAACCTGACATATACTTTCTGAATCACATATAGTAGGATGTGAAGATGAAAACTGGCAGCTAATCTTTGCTGAAAAATACATGCCAATGTAGTATTTGGTTTCGATCCAACGGGCACAAGCATTTACAAATAAACTTTACATCTGAATTTTATCCATCAGTAAAAAATAAAATCTCAAATGGAACAAAAGGCAAGGTTCCTCTAATTTAAGATATTTTTGTGTTATTACCCCTTTCACCTGCTGATTCTCCATATTAATTATTTAATCTATTTCTGAAAAACACCATAAGGTACTCATTGTAATATTTAAAAACTGTGCTGCTGAACAAACAACCTCAACAAATAAAATGTTTCTTTGTGTTGTATTAGATGTAAAACACATCAGTGACTGGTCACACAAGAACAACACCCCAATTGGTTAAAAACAATTTCAATGAAACAGGCAGGTGCATTGCAAAAGCAAATCAGGAACTACAGCACCTTGATTAAATCAAAAGGTTCAGGAAGTCTACCTTGTGCTTTTAATCAATCAGTTATGACACAACTATCCAACCACAGACTTCACCACTCCCAGTGTTGGATACTCAGAGGTAAAGACTGTCGGTGGCTTCTATGGAAAATATTAGAAGTTGTCATCCAGGAAAAGGAAATCTGATGGCTCTCAAGCAGGGTCTGTGGTACTGCAAAGGATGTACACTTAAGGTATTTACATGAAAAAAATCAAGCACATGTGAGTAGTATCCAAAAAATTAAACTACTGAAGAAATGAAGAGACTGCTTAGCTCAGATCAGACTGCTGCATTATAGTATGGTCTCTATACAAAAAAACAAAGGATCATCAAGCGCATTAGTTTCTTTCCACCTACACCTTTAATTAAGCTACTATCTACATTTTAAGGAGTTGTGCTATGGTATAATCCTGAGGATGAAGAGGCACTCTGTTAAGAAGATGCCCTTTCCCTCCGCATTCAAAAGATCATTTATTTACTCATTCTCCAATCCTCCCCCCACCCCTTCTTCATTCCACTGTGCATCTCTCTCTCTCTCTCTCTTTCGCTCGCTCACTCTCCCTCTCTCCACCCCATCCTTCTCGCTCGCTCTCCCCTCCCTCTCTTTTCTTCTCCACTGCGATCCGCTACATAGTGTTTCAGATCTGCAAGTAAAATTGCAGTTGTACCCCTCTCCGTCTACACCTTGGAATTAAAACAGCTTACAAATAATAATGGATACAGCTTGAAGATGGAAGACTGAATGGCAGCTGTAGGATTGATTTGCAGTTAAAAGGTTCCTTTTGCTTTTCAAGCCTCCTCTAGAGCTGCATGCAAAACAAATACTCTTATTAAAGGATTCTTGCTTTACGTCGATCCAGCCGATTGCTTCTGGCTCTGGTTTGATGCTGAGCTCTATCACCTTGGGATCTCTTAGGCATTTACAAGTAAAAGAATTTTAAAACCAAAAAAAAAAAAAAAGGATGCTGCTACTTCATGAGAAGTGGGTCATGGATCTGAGAAGATGACTAAGAGAGAGGAAAAAAGAGCCTGTAAAAGAGGAGCCTAGTTATTTTTAAATGTCCCTCTTCTTTCAAACCCTGAATGACAGACATATTAATAAAACTACTTGGAAGCCTGCATTTTACATGGAAACAGTTTCAAGAGTTGCTTTTGCCTGGTGTAAATGAGTCATTTTTACAATACTAACAGAGGGGCAAAATGGATAAAACTCTCTTCCTCCTTGCTTTGCAGGTTACGGTTTTAAAAGGATTAAGACAACCTCTCTTATACATTCTGCTGTGGGCTTAGAAATTATGAGTTCAACTGTTCAACTGCGAGGTACGGCTTCTCTGTTTTCTTTTAAACTAAAAATCTGACCGGCCTTCCGCGATAACTCCCAGACGAATGAATTGGACACATTGCTCTGTGCCAGACTGATTTCTGCCTGGAAGATTAGCGGAGGTACAAACTACGCAGCATGCTGAGAAAGCACTGCACAAAAAAGAGAGAGAAGAATGATCTTTTGATGCCATCTACAGCACCGAGAAAGAAACCCTGCTGTTTGGCAGACAGAAGGAGAGGTGGCAAAGAAGGCTGCTGGAATTTGGCTTCAAAACGTTTTTGGGTGTTTTTGCAGCATCTACAGCCAAAATAGTCTCATGGAGTGGCAGGGTGGAGGACAGAAGATTGTGCAAAACACTGAGAGAAAATGGAATTGTTTCAGAGGATAAAGATTGAGCAGGGAGTGGAGATCGGCTTGGCTTTGCAAGCTCCCGGAGTACTATAGCTCACCAAATGCACCTACCAGAGTGGCACTGCTAAACAGAGGGGTCAGGCTCTGCACAGCATCCAACACTTCAACACACAAGGACCACCAGTAAAGAAGAAAGGAGGAACCCCAATGTGTAAAGCAGAGAAAAAGAGATATAGATATTTTGAGCTTTTTCATCATAAGGGGTGGGTGGCTGTGGGGGTGTAAACTGAATGCCAAGGAAATAACAGCATAGCAATCATGCGCTGCAAACCTCAAAGCAAGAGTATGGATTAAAATTAACACCTTCATCTCCCAGCATTTGGAAAGTGGAGTACTTAAAGTGAACTCTACCATGAAAAGGGTGATTGCCCACTTGGCACTGACAGACTAAAAGGTAATATATTTTAATTGTATAAAACAATTTTAAAAAATAAAGAAACCACCTACAACTGCTCTAGGGGACCACTTTGCTATTTCTTGGGTTTCTGGTTTATGTGCTGAAGGACATGACTGAGGCAGCAGAAAGATTTTTGCTTATACATTTATTTCCCATTAACCATTATTACACAGAATGAAGGTACTTCTTAACTGAATTATTCTTAAAGATTTTTTACTAAACATCTTTGAGTCTCATAGGACATTGCAATGCATGACAATCCTCCTGTTGCCAAGTCTGCAGGTTAATTCTTTAGCACTTGCTTTTCCACTAAGGGTGAAAGAAAAGAAAAAAAAGGAAAGAAAAGAGAACACCCAGGGACAGCTCAAAAGGCAAACACCCAGAAAAATGAACACGTAATAACATCCTTCAAAACAAGCTTTTTAAAAATGTTTATAAAAAAAGGCACTACTTTTACATTCCTTCTCTCCAGGGTGAGTGAAAGAGACCTCCAACCTGGGAATTTTTTTTTGTCTGAACATAGATAGCAGAACAACCTCTACAACAGAAGCTGCTCTTTATATGGGGGGTATTCATGGTTTGAAGTTTAATGCTAAGACTCAACCTTGAATGTTTTTTTTATTTTTATTTATTTTTTTGATGAAAACAGAATATTCCCACTCCCCAACTGTAACCCCCTGCCCACTTTCACTCATTTAAATCCTTCATCCTCTGTGAAGTCAATAAGTGTTCATTTTCTACACTGTAAGAGTTAGAACCTATCTACACAATTAATGTTAGGTCTTTAAAAGGATTTGCAAATTCTAAAACCATTACAACAGGCGTTAATAATGAGAAATATAAAAGGGAAAATAAATAAGTAACCCAAATTTAAACACTGAGGTCTAACGTTATTTAAAAAGATGCATATGCATACTATTTAGGTTATCATCTTCTTGGAGGTGCACTGGTAATTCTGAGATGCACTACAGATTAATAGTGAAACACTTTAAAAGGCAAAATGGCTGTATTTTAGGGGACAAAAATGTACATCTGTATAATTTACTACTACTGAAACGAGTAACAGATACCCACATCCAGTATCTGGGAACAGTTTATTTGGGTTGCAAAAAAATAAACAATATATTTCTAAAAGGCACCATTTAATTAAACCATCTAACTTTATGTAAGGATTCCTTTAACATATCTTTGCTATGTTAACTGGCATATTAGTGATAGAAAGCTGGGATCTTCTCAAAGCAGCAGATGTCTTTTTAAATATTTATGCATATGGTTGTACTGACTAGAAGAAATTATCTGAAAAATGGAAGGATTAAAGTAATAAGACTATATTAATGAGAAAGCAATTAGATCTTCCTACAGGGAGTTATAGCGTAAATGGCTCCATTTAAGGCAGCTTAAGTAAAATTAAATATGTAGGGATATGGACCATCAGTAACACCGCAACTTCTTAGGACAGGAAAAAAAAAAAAAAATAAATCCAACATATCTTGTAATTACATGAACATTCACTTTATGGATTGTAATTTAAAGCATATAAAGGCTAAATTAAGAATGAATCTACACTAAAGGAAAAAGGAAGTACAGTTAGACCAGAAGACGGTCCAGAGGTGTCAATGGATATTTAGTGTTAAAGATTGCTAGTACACAATACAGAATAAGGAGTTATTAGGAGGCACAGAAAGTGATCTAAATGTATTTTGTTCTCATTTATAGCAGCAGGAATCAAGGATGACACCCATACCAGGGGTGCAGTATGATGCTTCTAGAGGATGAAATATGATAACACTATGTGCATTCACTTCATTGCTTGAAGAGGATGCATGATAATTATGAGATAAGAAATGTTCAGTTCTTTCATACTTCAGGTTTATCTGATCAAGGTATCCTGTAACCAGAAGCTATAATATATAATATTTGTTAATAATTCCCCATTAACCTTCCAGTAATTTTTAGATCTCAGTTCTACACAGTAAAATAAAAATTAGCATATAAAATGCCTGCACAATTGATACTGTAGATGTACTCCCCAATACTTACTTTACTCAAATCACCTGCCATCATTGGAGTGTAAAAAGGTGTTAAAATAAAAATTTTACATGAAAGAGAGAAAGATATGGGGGAGGTTGACCACTTGCCAGCACAGGGGATAACAAAGGTTATCAATGCTATGACTGCCACCATGGCAAAAACAAACACACACTGCATAGCAACCTGAATGTGGCAAATCTCTCTGACCCGCTTTTTGCTTTAATCCATTATATTCAATCCCTGAAGCTAAAGATGGGAATTTTAGCTTAAAGTGAAAAGGGGAATTAACAATATTAATAGGAAACAGAGAGAAACACCTAAAACATAAGAAAAGGAGGTGCATTGCAAATATGCCACACTTGCATCATGTATGAAAGACCACATCAGACAGTCAAATAACCCCAATAAATGGCCTTAACCTAAAGCTCCACTGACTTGTACTAAACACGTGCATTGGCTTTTAAATCAATGCTGTAATTTGAATAAAAAGAGGAAAATTTATTTAGCGTGGTAATTAGTGACATGAGCGGCATGGTGGTGCAGTGGGTAGCGCTGCTGCCTCGCAGTTAGGAGACCCGGGTTCACTTCCCGGGTTCTCCCTGCGTGGAGTTTGCATGTTCTCCCCGTGTCTGCGTGGGTTTCCTCTGGGTACTCCGGTTTCCTCCCACAGTCCAAAGACATGCAGGTTAGGTGGATTGACGATTCTAAAATTGTCCCTAATGTGTGCTTGGTGTGTGCGCGCCCTGCGGTGGACTGGCGCCCTGCCCAGGGTTTGATTCCTGCCTTGCGCCCTGTGTTGGCTGGGATTGGCTCCAGCAGACTCCCGTGACCCTGTAGTTAGGATATAGCGGGTTGGATAATGGATGGATGGACTTAGGGACATTAACAGTGTAATTCCACATCCAACCCAAACTACTAAATGATAATAAAGATCTATAAACTAACCAACACATTTTATAGCTGCCAGGCAATAGCAGTTGAGGGCAGGCAATGTAAAAAGATGCCATTTTTAACACTATCTTGATAGGATTTTGCACTTCACATTTAATTCTGGTACTTTTAAATGGATCCACGAATTTATTTGCAAACAAAGTTACAACAGACAGAACCAACACATATGTACAACTGGAGGATGGAGCAAAGCTATGCTCCTTTCAAACCTAGTTATTTCAGTGACCACTTCAAGTAAAATCAAAACTGACATACACCAAGTGTACCTCAAACAAACAGCAGGAGGGGGGAAAAAAAGGTTTTAAGTATTAGGAATATTACAAATTAGTGACTAAATATGTTTTACAAACTACACTGACAACTTAAAAGTAACATATGAAAAAGCAACAGTCTGCTGGAGAAAACAGGAGCATTAAAAACGTCATATCGTGAGTTTGATATACAAATGTTATGAATGCTACACACTTTAAATGATATGGCTGTACGATACTTGAGACATTTTGTCAAATTTCCTTGGTGCAAGTTTGTGTTCTAAACATAAATGCGGTTTCCTTTATGGTTGTTATGCCTCACCTAAAACTAAATTAAAGGACAGCAGTTGGTCTGTAAAGCTGATCTAGTTGAAGTGCATTAGTTGAGGATGTGTCTTCTAGTTTTAGTAACCAAGTTACAATTGTACTTGTAACTATGCTACTAACTTTTTGAGCTAATGTTTGAAATTATTTGAAAGGATAGAAAATTCTATGCCAATTCAGGAAGCAGCTGCAGAAAGGCTTAAAAACATATTTGCTGATGCAGGAGGCAATCATTTCATAGAGATCAGCTTAATTCATGCTTATTTTTAATGAAGATGTCCTTACTGCTGGAAGGGTGGGTAATGAAGCTCAAGTGGAAGCAAAATAAAATAAGGAAAATGCACAGAAGAATTTTGCTTAAGTTATGAGACATGATGAATTTAAAAATCAACAAATGCCTATTTTTTTTTTATATATGTATGTAACCTCTACTAAACTATCTAAAATATTCTCATCTAACAGAGCTGCAGTGAAATGACAACTAATACGCATTCAACTCACAATCTCTTCATCTGACGAGTGTTTAAACCATTTCTTAGTGAAAGGGTGCATTCTATTTTTTATTCAGACGCTCTGTTTAATGGCCTGAAAAAGCAGCAATGTAATCCCTCAGCAGCACATCAGGTCTCCTCATGGTTTTTACTCCCAGTAGAAGCATGTGAAGTTTGAACTCCCCTGTACTGTACTGCTAGAGAATATCTAATCGGTTAAATTGCATCACACTGATAAAGAGGCAGTCTTAAGAGAAAGATGAAAACACTTCCTGCCTGGTAACATTTCATTTATGCCTCACAAATGCAACTATTCCCTATATATAGGCATATACACAAAATGCGTTAAATATATGCTCTGTGTTCTGTTTATAGAATAGCTGAATGTGCACACATAAATAGAACACACAAAATCATTAATGCATTTTTCTCACCAAACAGCAGAGGTGTTAGGTGTATCATCAGTAATGCTGACTAGATATGTATGGACTGCACTAAACCTCACTGAACGCAATTACAAATAATGGCTTTTAATGGCAGTAAAGATTTTCAACAAACTGAATATGAATGTTAGCTTTTTAAATATACTGTATATAGCGTGTAAATGCTCAGAACTACTGCTAGTATTGATCTTGCACCTTAACTAGAGCTGATAAGAAGTGAAAGCTTATATATTTGTGGTTACTTGCAGTAAATTCTAGTTAATTTTCCCGTGCTTAAACTCCATCCTTGTCATTCTGTGGACTTCCCTTATCCATTAACTTTGATATGAAAAAATTGGATCAAACTGTCACTATATAAACTATAAAGCCAAAACACTTCAATGCAATGCGCTGCCTTTGCTTTGATGAATTTCCGTGTTTTGTCATTTTTGTAATGTACATCTACAGAACTATGTCCCTCTTAACTGCAGAGTTTTTTTTTTTTTTTTTTTTTTTTTTTTTTAAAACAAGGTGAATGTTTAAAAGACCAGCCCTGCTGTTTCAGAACCACTAAAATAAAATATTTTCATTACCATGTTGATAATGATGGGTGACAGAGAATGAAGACAAGAGTAAACAGAGTGCTAGCCTGTGCAGCTTGGCAAGGTGACTGGGAGCCTTGTTTATTATGCATATTAAATAACATTGTGCCTGCACACCTAAATTATATCTTCATGCACACTGTAAACTCGACAATAATTAACATGAACATTTTTGCGTAGAGAAAACCAACAATGTGTAATTGCATCTTGTGTTAATTACATTGAAACCTATTTGTGAACAAAAAGGAAATAGCAATTCAATTAAAACAAAAAAAAGGATGCAGGATTGTATTTAAACTCTTAGCAGCTTTAAGAGACAAGCACCCCACAGAGACTTAATTACCAGCTAGGCTTTTTGGGTATGTTTGCTATTTTGGAATGCTTGTTTAAGACACTGCTTGGGGAGCGGCTTTCATAGTTTGTGTGTACAGCTCAGTCTGTGGTTCCCTGTAAATTGTTTGATAGAGTGCAGAAGGCAACAGCAATGGAGATATGCTTGCATTCTGAACACATTCTGTATACACACCACCAGAAGAACTCTTTTTCCATGCTGTGCAGAATATGAAATCTCAAGAGATACAACAACAAATCCAATATTTGCTCATTCTTTCAGCATATATAGCTGACAGAGAAAAGAAAGTGGCATAGAAAGTAGAAAATGTCCAGCGAAATATTATTCACTGTACTGGCAATGACATAGTAGAAATGGAATCTCAATTTAGGCCAAACAGCAGACATCAGAGCAGTTTTTCAACTCTAGAGGACTGAGAAGTGACCAAGGCCTTGTTTAAAGCTTCAGTACATGGCACTTCCTGACAAGAGCAATCAAGAGCTACCACTTCTAAAGAACTAGACAACCATCAACCGAAGTTTAAGAGGCACACAAGACTCACAGAGGGTCACACAAGAGTCATGAAGAAGTGCAGGGATAGTTGCCCTAAGAACTAATCTGTCAAATAGTAACAGGATAAAAGCATTGCCTACTGTACAAAACGCATGTTCTGTTGCTTAACCCTGTACATAAACACTCACACGACTTCCTAAGTATTTTGACAGAAGTATGTCTATTTCATACATTTTTGCTGTTTTGCATTCTTTACTGGAAAAACAAGCAACAAACTGACTGTAGACTTTGCACTATCAAAATTCTCTGTGACTAAATCCCAGTTTATTTGTGTTGTCCCTGGAAGGAATAGCCAGCAAATCTCCATATCACATCCTAGGAGTAACTATCTCGACATGAAAATATACACTCCATGGCAAAGTAGTACATATCATACAATATTCTAAGCAGGGTCACAGGGGGCTGGAGCCGGTTGCAGCAAGCATAAGGTGAAAGGCAGGAACAACCCCTGGAAAGGGCATGCAAAACTCCATATTAAAGGAGAAGATGAAAACTTTATCCTTTTAAATGGTACATAAGACGGAGCCATGAGAAGGGTTATTTCCAACAAAATAATAAAGAAAATTGGAAAACTAACAGTTAATATACACAATTGTCAAGAAAGAACTGCATACCCACTTAGACTCATAATACAAAGCAGGAAGGCAAACAAAACGGGTATAAATATTTTTCTATTGCATTTACTCTCCAACATATCTCAAGCATAGCAAAAACTCCAAAAATTCACATTATAGTTATAACAAAATGCAGAGGAAAACACAAAATTGTAAAATATACTATACAGATCAGACAAAACAGTACATACATGAAATTTATTTACAGATTTAACAGTAATAGTACTGTGATGTGTAGAGGCTGAAGTGAAATTCTTCACTATCAGATTTTCCATGGCAACATAAATACTTAAGTCTTGGAATTTTTTAGCATCATGATAATCATGCATATATTAAAATACACTACTTTTTTGTTTATTAATTAAATTAAGTTAACAGATGAGGAGATTAGGTTGAAATCATTATTTATATATCGTTAATTATGTTATTTACTGCAGTCACAAATAAGCCAGAACATATTATGGGGTTGGCACGGTGGCGCAGTGGGTAGCGCTGCTGCCTCGCAGTTGGGAGATCTGGGGACCTGGGTTCGCTTCCCGGGTCCTCCCTGCGTGGAGTTTGCATGTTCTCCCCGTGTCTGCGTGGGTTTCCTCCGGGCGCTCCGGTTTCCTCCCACAGTCCAAAGACATGCAGGTTAGGTGGACTGGCGATTCTAAATTGGCCCTAGTGTGTGCTTGGTGTGTGGGTGTGTTTGTGTGTGTCCTGCGGTGGGTTGGCACCCTGCCCGGGATTGGTTCCTGCCTTGTGCCCTGTGTTGGCTGGGATTGGCTCCAGCAGACCCCCGTGACCCTGTGTTCGGATTCAGCGGGTTGGACAATGGATGGATGGATGGATATTATGGGGTAGTAAAGTATAACCATAACTCCAAATGAGGACCAGCCTTGATCTACTTTCATAACTGTTCACATTTCACAAAATTTGAGTTGCACCTTCCACTGGTTGGTCATTTTCTTGGTTTATACCTACATAATTTTACAAGAAAACTATACTTTCTGGCTCAGCTTGACACAAGCATGAACAGGCTATTATAAAGCAAATCTTAAAGAAAAAGTGATTTCATAAAGTCCCATACAAACTCTGAAATGCAAGTAAATGATATGTCAAAATCTTATACAACAAAAATGTGATTGAACACCATGGTATAATAAATACAGTCCGTGGTCTACCTGGCTAGGTTGATGATCTACTATAGATTGGGCAGACAACATAACGGTCATTAGTAAAGCTATGCCATAACTTAATGGTAACAGACTAACATGTTGAATGCTATTATAATATTACATTAAGTTAGTGAATGCAATGTATTTTACTGATAAACATGTTTATCATGTGCCATCTTTTGGATTGACAGAGACAACCACTGGACAGACATGGTGATTTATCTCAGCCTTACAAAAGTGATCTAGAAATATCACCACTTATTCTTTACTTATTTGTATATTTTTCCAATGCAATAAAACCACCCCACAGGTCAAAGTTAAAAAAGGCAGCTTGGAAATGAATTTGCATAATTTCCCTACAAAGGAAGAAAAGCAAAATAGCATAAATTTGAAAATACAAAATGACAGTATTCAAAGTGAAGGGGTGTCACATGTTCGAACTTACTAAACAAAGCATCACATGTATATATACACTATACAAGGAGTAAAGGATTCAAGCCAGTCCTAGTAACAAATACACAAATAATGCCTAACTACTATTACTGTTCAGCATTATGCCTGTAATTATTAACACAGGGAAATGTTCAGCAGGCATTTGCTTCCCAAAATGTTTGGCCTTCATTGTGCAACATTTATTCTGCTGTCAAACTGACATTATTGGCATAACATACTCCATGGAGATAGCCCTTTAGATTGGTGCTCAATAGTAGTCACACAGAACTAGACCTGGAAAAAGGGTGGGTGTAGAAAAAAATTCAAATAAAGTTTTGAACTGCAGCTTTCACAAACCTATACAGCATAATCGAGGCCATGATTGGGAAGCAAATAAGGGATGGTTGCCAGTTTATCCTGCCTGTATATCCTAACTGCCACAAACGGCAAAGCAATTTAGTGTAATATTGATTTTTTATGTGGACCTTTTGTGGCGTGTAGACAATAAGAAATATATGATCAACGTTTTAATAAAAAAAAAAAAAAAAAAAAATCAATCTTGCCAGAATGGGCATAGACCCTGAATTTTTTTAATTTATATAAAAAAAAAGTAGATTTCCATTAGTTTAACTGCTGTTGATACTCTAATTTATAGTGGTAAGTCCATTTATAACACCTTCGTATAAAGTGCTTCTTAAATTACTCCTAGTGAAATTCATTAGGCTTAGTTTTCCTTAAAAGACCTCATCCAACGTTTCCTTTCAGGAATCTATATTATGGAATGCAATGAGCATAAACATTGCTCATGAATTCAGTTGACCCATACTAGCATGCACACCGTCACTTATTCACCATTATGATTTGCTCCACTGTGGCAACATTTGCTTCCACCAACTATGTCAGAAACTAGTCAGACCTTGTGTCATCTTTGAGAAACTTAATGGCAGAACAAATTTCTGTAGCCTCTCTCTTAAGTGTAGCATATAAAGGGACTGGTCCAGGTACATGCTGACTAGGAAAGAATAAATCAAACATGTAAATTTAGTATTAAACATTCAATGAACACACAATACTTGATTTTATGGTTTTTGGCATGTGTTTCACCCCTAAATGTGCTCTAGTGCTCCATGCATGTGTATAAACACTAAATGTGTTACAGTGTTTAGAGTCTACATTTTGTAAAGAAAATTATGGGAAAAGTAATTAAATTAACTTTGGTTCTGAAATAAGAAATTTCTCCAAAAAACTACTAATGTTAGAAACATGTATTTCAAATATTTTAGTGCAAAAGGAGTTACACTACAAAAATACAACAAAAAAAACACACAACTTACAATATTTTTAATATATTTTCCAGTTTGAGGCTATAAATATTTTAATTATCCCATATGCAGCAAGCACATGAAAAGTATAATTAATGATTTGCAGTGTATTGCAAGTAGTTAAGCTGGATACATTAAATACACATAGTATGTCTGCATATGAATTAGGGAAAGCGCAAATAAGAATATTGATGTACATTTGACATATGGAAAATAAGGCTATGTATCCCTATTATGAAGTTAGACATCCAAAAAATGCACATGGTGGCTCTTAAATTACATTATGAAAGCTTTTATTTTTTAAAGCCAAGCACCAGGGGCCTCATGTATAAACAGTGCATACACACAAAAATGTTGCATATACCCATTTCCACGTTCACATCACAAAGTATAAAAACTAAAGTCAGCACAAAGCCACACACATTGTACCATAAAATGACAATAAAAGAATTCAATTCAATTCAATAGAAGAGAGCACATATTTTCAGATGATCATGTCTGACTTCCAAGTCTATTTAGATTTCCAAACACTATCCTCTTAGAGCTGTGAGCTGTTAGAATATTAGAATGTATACTTGATATCATTTTTAAGATGAAATGCATTAAAGTATGCATGTTACATTATACAAATGAATTGTTACCCTAATTTAAATAACGTATACTGTTAATAATTAAACAGTTGGGGGCACAAGGGCACAGCGGTAGTGATGAACTAGTGCCCTATCCAGGGATTGTTTCTGTCTCGCGCTTTAGGCTTGTTGGTACTGGCGCGACCCTAGATGGATAGAAAAATGAAACATGTATTACCAAGACTTTTCAATGTTCCTTAAAAATGTAGAAGAATCGGCATTCTAAGCTTACAGCTTGTTTGACATTTATATCTGAGCTTATTGTGTGGTGATTGGTTATGCGGAGAAAGAAAATGGAAGGAAAGGAATTGGGGGTTGGAACATTTGACAGACAGAACTGCTGTAATAAATTATTTCATCGAGGGTCACGCATGTCCCAGCAAGCATGTTGCGGGAGGTAGGAACAATCCCTGGACGGAGTGCCCAACTCATTACTACCACTGTGCCCCCATGTTTAATACATGCTTTAATGCATGTCATCATGAAAATGATATCAAGTATACATCTTAGTATTGTAAAATGTTCAGAGAGCTGTAATATCATCATGAAAGTAATGTATTCTGTGTGGAGATCAGTGCCTGTGTGCTCCCTGTCTACGAAAGAGAAAGCCTGTTTAAGAAGCATGTAGTGTTTTACATACACAGAATAAGAAGCATTTAACATGCTACTTCAGTTACGATGGGATTTGAGAATCTCTTGTAAATTAAACATTGATTTTAAGATTAAGTTTACCATGGTCTACTTTAATGAAAACAAACTACAAGATTAATGTGGAAATTTCGAGATTAAAGTTGAAATTTTGAACCTTTTTATTTTACTGTGTCCGTTTTTTTTTCTCTGTACCGTAATACGCTTCTGTATAATACTCAGACGGTCGGATACGACTCGCCTTTTCACGGAGACTTTGATATTTGACCTTTTTTTTTTTTTTTAATTTCGGGCACTGTGCCACTTTCTGAACTTGAGGGTCTCTGCCACTCTGCATCACTTAATCAACTTCCTTTTGTTGTTTATATCACTGCTTAAGCCAACAAATAGTACATTTTTCCTTGTCTCCACTTTGCATTCGCTGAGGTTCTCCTTTTATCCCCTATGCTTTTTCCACTGTCTTTTCACAAAACTGTGAAACTTAAGGGGCTATTTATATTGATTTGCATATTCAAAGGGGTATAATTCTGGGAGGAGTCAGGGAGGGGGCAGCAGGTGTGTGCACATACGTTACATTTCACGCTGACCAGAATTTATGGTGCGGAGGTGCATGGAAATTGGCTTACGCTTGTTTTTGTGCTTCTGAATTTTTTTGGGCATACATACATTTCGACTTTTGTCCATACACCATGTGTAACCATGAATTCTACACACGGCATTATACATGAGGCCCCACAAGTTTAAACATTTGGCTTAACTGCAGAAGTTAAACTAATCGCTTTGTTAAGATGTTAAAATAACAAGCAAACTACTTGGCATTTGTACAGATAGACTTATAGATTTGCACTGTATAAATTACCAAGGCTTCCGCACAAGCAATCAGTAGTGACCTCCAGTACATCTGATATACCACTGTGTCAGTAAGTTCCTTTTGCTCTCTGTTATCGAAGTAACTTGACAGACAAGCTACAAATACAATGCATCTCTAGTCTACTCATGTGAACACTGAAAATAATTCACTGGTGTTTTTCTAGTACTAAAATAATTGCATTTCTAATTATTTTTTGACTTAAGCTTTGGACATTTTTTTTAATTAACTGCATTAGCTGATCTGAGCAATGCATGATTAGCACAAATAGGCACGTTTGTTATTAAACAAGCTTATTATGATCAATATAGCTGCTGCTCCTCATAGTCTGAGTACTGCATTTTAGAGCTGCTGCGTGTGCACTTGCTCATTCACACTTTTTCTCTCTCTGATTAAAATTAAATCTACAAATTATATATGCAAGAAATATGACTTAATTCATATGAGAAAGTCCAAGAAGCTTAACATGAGGTCACCAAATTTAAGGTTATACTTGCCACAGTAGTTATGATGATGTGTTACTTTGAATTATTTGTACACTGCCATTTGTTCTCAAATTGATGTATTGCAAGGAATGGTCAAGAATGATACACACCAATTTCTTGACCCAAATACAGTACAAAATAAGAAAATTTTTAATTTTACCACAAATTTCAAATATTGGAATTCAGAAATCTTTTCCTAGATTTAGTTGGTAAGAGAAAAGACTGGACATTAAATAGAATGACAAAGACCTCCCCAATATACTCGAAATGAAAACGCTGAAGTGGACTATAGTCTAATCCAACATAAGGGCTAGTGTCCCTTGTGCAATTGTTTGTAGCTCTTTCATACTAGCTAGCAGATGTTTAGCCATATAGAACAGTGTCGTTTCAGCAGGGTCAAGAAAATATCGAGTATGATAGCTAGTGACCCTACAGAAAACCTTTATACTGTATAATTTTTACTTAAGTCTGTCATATAGCACGTTTGAAAAGTACTTGCTATTAAACAGCATTCTTGTTATTACTTGTTCTTAAACTTGTTATTAAAGCATTTTCAGATTGTGGCAGTGGTTACTGCTGCTGTCTGAAATCCACAATTCTAAGTTTCCCCCTCCTCCCCCCACACCAAGTCATCGTCTGCATGGAATTTGCAATCGTCTTTCTAGGCACTCTGGTTTCAACTCACACATCCTAAAATAGGTATGTTGATTTGTGGCTTCTATACTGGTCACATGCAAACGTGAGTGGGAATTTGCACTGCAACAGACTAAGGTCTTATCTAGGTAACAGCAGTAATCGGATCCAATATTAACTGGAAAGGTTATGGCTCCCCACAATTCTGAATTGCACTAAGCAAGGTTTGAGAACATAACATTGATATTTTCGGACTCCTGTACAACAATAAGGCAGTGAAACCTCCTGGGCAATGATTAATAACAGCTCTGATTTTTAAGCTCCTTGTGACTACAAAACACTGCAAAAATTTGATTAACAGTACAAAACTACATGATTTGTATAATCACAATGCAAGGAGATACATACAATTACAACTGAATTAAAGTCTTTATAGATAATAATGTGATCAGAGCATAACATATTTTCATTTCAAGGAGAACAGCCAGACTGTGGTTATGTTCATCTCTCTCTAACTATTTTCAAATATTGGTTAAATTACAGGGTCAGAGGGAACCAGAGTCTCTCTTAACACGATTAGTCACAAGTCGGGGACCATATCCACTAGTCCCTCGAATATGAGCATCTTTGGATTATTTCACTATAGAAGTACAGGGAAAATGTGCCACCTCCACACAGACATTTACAGGGCTGGTATTCAGATCAAGATCCTTGGAAGACTGAAGCAGCACAACCAACCATTATGCCACATATTGCTCCTCAGTACTTTACTAAGCAAAAAAGGTAATCTATGCATATCCTTTATTACAAAATATTTTTTTATTATATTAAAAAAAGCATCTGTTAATATTTGATCAACTTCCAATACCTTTAGTCTGTCAATTCATATACAGTATATGAAAGAAAAAGGCCTCTAAACAGAGGAAAGGATTGAAACTGGTTTATAAAATTCTTGAATGAACAGAACCACTGTCCACTGAAGTTAATTTTAAGATGAAATTGAAACACCAAGATGAAATTGCACATTAATGGGTCTTTGACCATCTAATATTGAATGCGAGATCTCTGAAGATAGAAACTCAAAAAACACTGCTGGTAGCAAAGGCAGACACTTCATACCAGTTTGTTAAGTAAGAACATGTTTCATACATACCTAGATGTTTCTTAAAGCACAGTGAATGGCTGATCCTTAAGAAAAGCATGATAACTGAAAATACATGGAAGACATTTATGGGTTTCATCTAAGGAGAAACATCATTCTGTAGCAAATAGTAGCCAAATTATAGAATAACATATTGCATTAATCCATTGTGTGTGTTTATCAACAGACCAGGTAAAGAAACCACTATGACCAAAGCAGGGAGTTGTGTAGGGAAGGCAAAATAGATAAGGCTAATTTTTTCGGTTACAGTACACCAATATAATGATCTCACTTTATTGGTCTAGTGAAAGAGTCTGCAGGCTAACTGAACATTTTCTCAGAAGCAATTGAATTTCCTCTGCTAAAATGGACCAACTAGATTAATCTTCTCATTTCCCTCCAGACTATAATATTGGTCTTCAGAACAAACATCTTGGAAATGAGCTTACAGCAAGCAATTAAAACCAAAGATAACCAAAACTTTTTACAAAAGAATGAGCTTTTACAAGTGTTATTAAAAGCAAAATAGTCATACACACGGAAGTACAATAATGGATATTAAAAAAAGCCATAGACACAAAACAGAGTGTAAAAACAAATACCAGCCACATATGACAAGGTAGAATTGGCCCCGTAGTTCTTTGCAGAAATGAAGCTACACAATTTCCTCAGCACTCAGTCAAAATGTAAACCATTTAAGTCATCAATTAATTTCAAAAACATAATGTTATAGATATTTGCTACTTAAATGATCAACACTCTGAACTAGTGCTATTTAACATTGTGTAACAGCAGCACTGCAATTCTTTTATAGTAACATTATTTTATCAGCTGTGCAGAAAAGGTCACACATGCAATTTTTACACAGGTGCTTTATTTTCAAAATGAATTCCCAGATTACCCCTTGATTCATGATAAAAGCATTTTTCAACTAACTGTAGATGTAGTAAATATAAACTAATACTATATATTAACATATCTTAAAGCACTTACTAGTCATAATATCATTTGAAGATTAAGAGTTTGAATTAGTCAGTTCTTAGAATTAATAACTATAGCTTGTATGAATTTTAATCTTTAAGGCAGAATCTAGTAAAGCATCTCTGAAATGAGCAAAATGGCTTCAAATACTTCAAATGTAACATATACATTTATAAAACCAGAGAATACCAGCAGTTCTCACTATTACTGTACCTGCATCTCTGTAACCTTAATGATATATAAATAAGACCAAATTCAACACACTCTGGTATTAAATTTCAAACCTGTTATTATTCAGTTGCTTATTTGGTGCACCTTAATATAAAAATGGCAAGTAGAGGAAGGCCTAGACTGCTTTTACGCCTTTGTGTGGTACCAAGTGCAACATGAAATACTTATGCAAAGTGGAGCATTTTTTATTTTTTTTTTTTAGTTACTCAATTCCCAAAAGACAGGTTACATTTTAAGACTATTCATAAAATACCTTAATACACTCCACAACCATCAAAGGAATATCTGGGAAATAATGCTATTGTGAATAAAATGTGCCCAGGTTTTGAGGCTTTATGGCTATATCTTTTCTGTATTTGTCAATGGTCTTAAGGGTTGCTTATTTTCATCACATCCTATTCCCAAGAGCGACAATAACAGTGGTCTCCTTACTCACATAGTCTGTTTAGAATTTATAGTGTTACCATTTTGTATGTTGGTTCCACCCCAGAATTTTCAATATTAATCTATTTATTGTTCACGAAGAGTCTTAAAAAAAAAAAAACAAACAAAAAAAAAAGACAAATTTCAATGACTAGCAAGGATCAGTTGTGTAATAGTAATTCCATTCCATTCATCCATTATCCAACCCGCTATATCCTAACTACAGGGTCACGGGGGTCTGCCGGAGCCAATCCCAGCCAACACAGGGCGCAAGGCAGGAAACAAACCCCAGGCAGGGCGCCAGCCCACTGCAGGGCGCGCGCACACACACACGGGACAATTTAGGATCGCCAATGCACCTAACCTGCATGTCTTTGGACTGTGGGAGGAAACCGGAGTACCCGGAAGAAACCCACTCAGACACTGGGAGAACATGCAAACTCCACGCAGGGGGGACCCGGGATGCAAACCCAGGTCTCCTAACAGCGAGGCAGCAGTGCTAACGCTGCGCCAACATGCCGCCCGAAATGCCATCCCTCTATCACTATTAACAAATGACCCACCTGTCTTCCATCTGACTGTGGAGGGGATGCTGGCGCACGCATGTTACTGCCACTCTTCCCCGTCATCAACACTAAGCACCTTGAGCATGGGAAAGGCGCTATATAAATAAAATTATTATTTGGCTGCTGCTTCTAGTTGAAAAGGTTATCATTATGGAAAACAACAGGTGTTGCCAAAATGAAGTTCAACAAGTCTGGTGGCACAATATTAATTGCTGCTCCTCTGCAATGTGAGGAGTTCAAATCACTTGTCCAGTCTTCATCCATGTGGAATTTGCACATTCTCTTTGTGTCTTTATGGGTTTCCCTACCACATTCCTAAAAACGTGCAGAGTAGATTAAGCGGTAATTTGAAAGTGGTCCTTGTGCTAACGTGAGTAGACCATGCCAAGGATTGATGCCTGTCTAATACCGTTCCCTTACTCGCACACAGTGTAACTGGCATAGGTTTCTATTCTGACCCTAAAATAATTACTATTGGATTAAGATGGGACTTTCGCCACTTCAATGATGTGAATTTATTCTCTACTATATTAAGCTAGATTTAAAGTTGAAAACGTTTTATTAATTCCATCCTCTTTAACCTACTCAGTTTTTTCAAAATGGCACAACTCAAGGAATAAGGCAAATTTCAGACCTATAACCTGGATGATCCTCTGGGACAGGGAGCAAACATCCATGTTCTGTGTACATAATAGGAATTACCAAAATGCATGCACACAAACACAGTACTTTAAAGACACTGCTGTTATATATCATGTCCACAACTGCCTATATTTTTGCTGTATTTCAGCTATTGGAATGTCCTTGTAATATAGTGCATACAATTTAACAAGTGAACTGCTTTCAACATCACATTAAACTTATTATCAAAACTGTGACACTATATAAATATACTGTATGTTGTATTCAGTTAAAGAAATTTTATTTTTGCTACAGATAATAGGAGTGGACCGGTGAATGTATGTGCTGTATATGAACTTTATAACAATATTACATTTACCTTGAATCAGAACGTAATTTGAACACTAACTTGAAAATAAATGAAGGAAAAGTAGCTTTTTAAAATCTGTTTGCACAGCTGATGTGCCCTGAATACCAATGCAGTAATACATTTTGCAGATGAGGATTACTGGTTGCCAACACTTCAGTAAAAGCTACAGGAATTTTTTGAATTTAAAATATGACTTTCTTATGGCATGACAGTTGGGTCTCTTGGGTGCTGGCACTGGAGTGTGAAAACCATGAATTTTAAGCAAATCAGTGCAGTGTGAAGCACATATTAATATATTGATCCTACCTGTGCCAGTTTTTTCTTTTTAACCTACATATTGTTAAATATACACATACATTATGATATGCACATTTATTTCTATGACAATGGGGCAAGTATGCTCTTCTCCCACTAGATTTTTAAATCAATCCATTCAAATTCTTATTCTATTTACTCCACTGAAAAGGGCCATGAGGAACATCACGTTCAAGACAGTAATCTGACGTGGATGGAATGGCAGTCCAATGAATGATACACAAGCGAGTGAATTTATAATATTGGGGAATGTCATGTAGACAAGGGGAGAATGAACAAAAATCCAGACAGGAATGCTGAGCCAGGAATTAAATTCAACATCCAGGAACTATGAGACAGTGACCTTACCACTGCACCTCCTTCCTAGTCTAGACAGGAAGGCCTGTTTTTAAAAATGGTTAGACTCTGCTTTTGCATAAAGTAGAAATACAATTAAAAACAGATCTTTGACTAAATGTCACTGTTCAAATGAGTTTTAACATTCATACGCTTACAAATTTTAAAATTTTCTCTTAAAGAAATCCTTAATGACAGTCATTAAAATCAGAAGATTAACTTTCCAGGTTATAAAATTTAAAGTTTACTTGAGTTAAGAAATAAGGTGTGGTTAGGACACGTGAAATGGATACTTGACTTGCAGTCAAGTGGGGTGGGGATGTTTGGTCAGTGAAATTACTGTTGTTCAGCAGACCTGTTAGCCTCTTGACTACTAAGGTTCTAATGGAGGCTTACATGCCTGCTGTGTTTTGCAGGGCTTTCTATAGTCCTTATTCTTGACATTCCTACCTCAGTGACCTAAAGTTGTGTGTGTTGTGGGCATGCTCTTGTTAGATAAATTTATACGTGCATGATGCTGCTCAAATAGTTTTCAGTGACCTGAACTGGATTTAGTGGATTTATACACAGATAGATGGTATAAAAAGAATTATTTGAAAACCACCACCAATTTGCTTAGTATTGACTTTTTTTTTTTTTTTTTTAATTTGATTTGAGGTCATTGGGGGAAAATCTTGCAAACATGAGTAGAAGTCACAGCTTACTGGCTATAAAATCGAGGCTGCTGCAATCCATTAGAGGAAAGATAAATAAAAATTCTATCGTGCCAGGTCAGTAGTACATTGTACACAGTAGTATATAGCCATTTAAAGCTTAACAGTGAAAAGCAGACTGACTGACAAACTAAAGAACTATATTGACTAATTCTTTTTAAGTAGCAGAAAGCAGGCTTTCTAGCCTTTAAAAGCACATAGGAAATCTAAATTAGCCATTTTGAATAGTGAGAAATATATTGTATGCCAAACCAACATTCCTACCTTCCCTTTGCTAACTACACATTTCTGTGTAATAAATCTTTCATTTTAACAATGGCTTCAACTTGCCACACTGTATTTTTCAGCACTTTTCTACAACTAAGTAGTACCCTTTCAGGCTGCCATAAAAATAAATAAATAAAAGAGATATTGAATTTCTTTCACACTATAGCATTCATATTAAAATCAATAGCAATGCACATCAAATCCCCATTAAACCTGTCATTGTCTTGAATGGTCCAAATTGGCTTGTGTTACATTCAGCCAAGCATAACTTTGCATAGAAAGGAGGCAGTGTAAAACCACCAATAGGAGGCATTAAAAACACCCCTGCTGATAAACATCACGGCCCGAGCAATGTACAGAACTGAACAAGTAGTTCATGACAGTGAAGGGCTTCCCTAAATGAAAATATATGCAAGAAAAGGGCACAGTCTGAAATCTGTTGGGATCCCAATAGCAAGATTGAAAGAAGACCCCCCCCACCCACCCCATGAAGGTGGCTGAGGAGGAGGAGGAGTAACACTTTATTCCAGAGCTTTTCTAATCAGTTGCTTAAGGTGATCAGGCTGCACCAAACATGTTTCCTATTTTCAAAGATCTTCAAGGTAATTCTTCTAGATATAAAGTTCCCAAATAAAGCCTGAGATTTGATAGGTTTCTTACATATGAAGGAGAAAATGAAACATATGTTCCAAATTTAGTTTAATTAAGTGTCTGAGAAGAAAGAGGGATTACTTTCAAAGACATTTCCTATAATGACTATTCCACTGAAGTAAGCTCAATCAAAACCAGCCTCTACTTTATGGCAGCACTCCACATAGTAATATTACTGTTCGGAGACAACAGCATGATTTGAGTTATACTATTGCTTGCATTACTGAAGATAACTGGATTTGGTGACTAAATGGCAAATCTATATTTTGCAGAATTTTATCAGAGAAATCCTGCAAAAAAAGTCAGGTACTACAGTTATTGTAACTGTTCACAGCAAATAGACATGGATACAAAACACTTCCAAAAACTATGCATGTCCCAAGGGTGAGCAGGTCTTCACTGATACTGTGGATTGGGCAGATTTTCTAACTCCCACACAGTAATTTGGGGCAGGTAGGGTTGCTATCACGCTTAAAGAGATCATGGAGTGTCAGGCGTGAGGCTTTTTTTAACTTCTTTTCAGTTGATAGACTATGTTGTGCTTTTGACTATGCTGGGAAACAATTACTCCCAAGAGATGAATCATATCAGCCATAAACATAGTGTCACTCATTTATGTATCAACTGCGTGTGTGTATTCTGCCTCAGAGAGAAGTGCCAGAAGTGTTTTTGTATGAAGTACACTGGTGGTGTTGCAAGATGCCCCTGTTTGTCTAGATTGGAGTTTGCTTATGGTTTACACCTTTTGTCTTTGATGCAACGTCATACACAAAGACATGATTAGGCAAGATGGGATTTATTTATTCAAATACTTTTCGCTATGTTAGTATTTACATTGTGGAAGTACAAATGTGTTGTTTAAATACGATTTGTTTGGTTTTCCAGGTACTACACTACAGGTCAAGTTTTGTCAGATATACAATTTACAGTTTTTGAAATGTGGTTTGGCTGTCATTCACGTAAGAAGCATCCAGTATTAAGCCATCAAATGAGTCCTTTGGGCTAATTGCAATCTTTAAAGTAAATTCTAAGCTTTCTGTTGCTCAGTACTGTAGGTTCCAAGCAGGCAAAGAACACTTCCGTAGATTCCATAATGCCAGCAAGTATAACAGGAAGATGCCTTCTTTCTTAAAACAGCTTTCAAGAAAAATCTAAGTTAATTTTACTTATTTGATATAATAAGAAGGACAAGGAGAAGAAGTTGCATTTATAGAACATCTTTGACAATCCCATGACTAATTATTAGTGAACGACTGATTTCATTAAACAGGGAGTTGACAATTACCAATAGAAATTAATAGTAAATGTTTGAAGAACATGTTACCTGTATCCAACCCTACTGATATTGCCCAACAAGATACAGCTGTCAAACAAGATAAAGAAAAGATAAAAACAGATATGTAAAAGCATAACCAATGCAATAGATGGGGATTGCTTCCTGAGGTACTGGGTATATAGACAAGCAGAGAATGAAAACCCATTCACACCACTAACTCCCCCAAAAAGCTAAAACCCTGATTATTCTAACTCTCCTTGAATATCAGCTACACATGAAAGTCCCAATGAGAGTATGCTTTTCAGTGATTTTTGTAGACTGCTTAAAAAAGTAGACCTTAAATATTCCACTTGGCAACTTACCACAGACACGTTCACATGGAGCCATTTGAATGTCATGTTACAGACCCAGTTTCATAAATAAATGGTAAATCCATGCATCAGCTATAGGAAAATATCAGCTAGAACAAAAAGACAGCCCTCCTTAAATGGTATGTTGATTCTGCACATATTTACCTTCTAATATATTCTTTTAAATGCAATTGGAGATAAGATCAGGAAGGTTAAGCATTTCATCTCAATAAATTAATTATGGTTTGTATGCAAATTAGAAAAGAGGTAGGTGGCATTTCAGTGGCAGCTTATGGTATTTATCTGCCGGATATATCACACTCTGGTTTTAAATATCAACACATAAATAAATGCTACACCATTTATTCCCACTTTGACACAGGTTTAGATATCTTTTTTCAAATCAAGCTTTTAATAAACATATGTAATTTATTTTACTTTGTGTTATTTAGTCACCATAATGGTGTTGGTGTGAACTGCATCACATTTATATTTGCTTTAGAAAGACTCATTTTTTTTTCAATTTCCAAACATACTTATTTTAATAGTTGCTGAACATGCAATGATGTAAAGTATAGAAAGTAAATAAATACACACATTCTTAAGACTGTCTGTTCACAGAATACCTTGAAAGTAAGGTAGTCATTATAGAATATTTACTGACCAACTATATCAACCAACATTACCACAAGCAGTGAACTTAAAAAGAACTGATTATTTGCTCCTGCTTAATTAATATTTCCTATTTGTGGCTTAATTTGATTTCTCTTCATTTCAGGTCTCAGGACTTCAATGATCATGGAAAGCCTGCTTCTGGGCGTTTTACTGGTGGGAAGTTTTGCAGTCATGACAGAGGCCTGCCCATTCCACTGTGTTTGCCAAAACCTGTCAGAATCATTAAGCACTCTCTGTGCCAACAAAGGACTCTTGTTCATCCCACCAAATATTGACAGGCGCACAGTAGAGCTTCGTCTTGCTGACAACTTTATTAGAGTGGTGGAGCCACAAGACTTTACCAATATGACTGGTCTAGTGGATCTAACTTTGTCCAGGAACACAATTCACGACATTCAGCCCTTTGCATTTGGGGATCTAGAGAGCCTTAGATCACTACATCTTGACACTAACAGACTGACTGAAATTCATGATGAGGATTTCAGAGGGATGCTAAACCTTCAGCACCTTATTATTAATAATAACCAGTTAGTAAATGTTTCAGCATTAGCTTTTGAGGATTTCTTGCTCACTCTAGAAGATTTGGATTTATCTTATAACAACCTTCAGAAAGTTCCTTGGGAGGCAATCCAAAATATGGTCAACCTTCATACACTTAACCTAGATCACAACCTTATAGACTTTGTCATGGAAGGATCTTTTGCTGAGCTTTACAAACTTGCTCGGTTAGACATGACCTCTAACAGGCTACAGACACTACCTCCAGATCCTTTGTTTGCCAGATCTCAGACAGGTGTGATAAGCCCTACTCCCTACAGCTCTATCATTACACTCAATTTTGGTGGCAACCCACTACACTGTAATTGTGAATTGCTCTGGCTCCGAAGACTGGTTCGAGAGGATGATATGGAGACTTGTGCCTCACCCTTACATCTGGCAGGTCGCTACTTTTGGTCTATACCAGAAGAAGAGTTTACATGTGAGCCACCTCTTATTACAAGACACACTCATAAGCTTTGGATACTGGAAGGTCAAAGGGCTACCCTTAGGTGTCGAGCAATAGGTGACCCAGAGCCTATGATTCACTGGGTATCACCAGATGATAAAATCATTTCCAACTCATCCCGAACAGCCTCTTACAGAAATGGTACCCTGGACATCTTGGTGACGACAGTACGAGATGATGGAGCCTACACTTGCATTGCTATCAATGCAGCTGGGGAATCTACAGCTTTGGTGGATTTAAAAATTATTCCCCTTCCTCACCGGAGCAATGGTACTATTCACATTGTACATCAGGACCCTGGATCCAGTGATATTACAACTTCTGCAAAAACGGGAGGGAACAGCACCGAGGGAAGCAGCAGAACTCAAGAGAGGTTGGTTCGGATAACAGATGTGACAGCCACATCTGCAGTTGTTCGATGGCTAATTGGGAAATCTTCCTATACCGTTTGGATGTATCAAATACAGTACAACTGCACAGTTGATGAAACTCTAGTGTACAGGTAAGAATTTTATTGGATAATATCAATTGACAAATCAAGTGGGATGTATCAGTTAAGTTTGCTGCAGGGATTTTCTAATGAGGATAAAAGTTAAACCATTTATATTTTAATGATTAATACATGCACATATTCCAAACCACCAAGGTCAATGTATAAACCCTCAACACATCTACATCTAGTGCATGAATAAGTCAAAAAAGGTTTTCAGGAAGTTTACCATTTAATTCATTCTAGGCAAAATTACATTACATTTTTAAAAAATGGCACTGCCTTTGGAAGAAGAAAAAAAAATAAACCAAGAGATTCTTCTCAAAAATATTTAAAAAGGAAATAAAACAGAAGGAATCATTTTGTTCCTTTTATACTTTAATATGTTGAAAGATCAACGCTGTTAGGATAAAAAGGCCTCTACAGAAAGCATAGTCTTACAAGACTAGATGTATATATTATACATCTGGTGACAAGCATGAATGGATTTGGCTTAAATGTTTGTGAGAAAAATTAGAATGTTCAGTGGGTGTGAAATTCCAAAACCAACCCATTGCCTCATGAAGGGAGAGTTCAGAGCAGGGGCAGGGATTTAAACAACAAAGAGAAATGATGTTCTTCTCATGTCATCAAACCAATAGCAGGTTTAGGAAAAATTATAGCTGAAAAGTATCCAAAAAAAGACCTCAGTTGAACATACATGAGTGTGTGGAAAATAAACAACCTATTGAAAAGGGAAAAAACCTCTGTTAGAACAGCATGTGAGTTGGCTGCTGAAGTAATCACTGGACTAGTGGTAAAAGTGAACAACACATTGCCACTGGTCATTTGTGGTTTCTGTTGCTCAGTTATAATGATAAAGTTGAGGCAATTGTAAGGCTAGAAGAACAGAAAGCTGTTAGCAAAATGATGAACTCAAGACAACATATAAGATAAGCAGTATGCTATCACACCCAGTAAAAAGGATGAAAAACAGCACCCATTAAGCGAGACCTTTTTGTTGCTGATAACGTAGAACCACAGGAGATGCAGATTACTGTAGTCAATCAATTCAAAACAGTACATGTATGTAATGACACTGATACCACAGCAGCAGAACCAGGTACCAACTCTTGACATGTCTACATGAATAACTAAAGTTAACATTACTGTCTAATTGCAAACCCTGCCATACCTGAATACAGCTGCTGCATTTCAACTTATTTTATAAATAGACCACACTACTTCCTGTCTTACACACACTATGGCACCCATTGTGACCCCATTTAGAACTAAGCGGGTTAAAAAATGGACTGACTTCTCTAAACTCCATTTGCTGTTATGCCATGTAGTGATGCAATAGCACAAATTATAGCAAGATATACAATTTAATCATTAACATATATGTTATTAAGCTTTTGATTTGACAACAGCAATTTCAGTTTTTTATTCACCCCTCCAACCCCAACCCCCATCATTCCCCAAACCAGTCAAGTCCTTTACGGTTTCCCCCCAAGTTTTTCCATACATGAGCACAATACATTACATACAGTATTTCTCTAATATATGAACAGTAAATGGACACTGCAACCCTGAACGTTTAAAGTGCACTGGAGGAAATTGGGGGTTTGTTTTTAGAAAGAAACTCTACAGGCATAGCCTTTCCAGTGATGATTTTGCTGCTGTGCAGTCCCAACATTTTACCAAGTTGTCTCCAGACTTGTATTCTTGTCCTGAGAATCACTTCTGAAACAGCTAGATTACAAACACTACCCCATGCACACACACCTTAAAGAATGAGACAGTGAGGGAATAAAAAATTGACTAGCCTAAAGTTGGCCAAAAAAAGATTTTTAAGAATTAAGATTTTCTCAGTTAGCATCTGTACAAATACTGAAAACCTAGTTTTAGATTGCTGGCAAGAAGCAGTGATAAATGGAGTACAGGACACTCATGCATGGCCATCAGGGTGTGCATTTTTGTCATTGCACCAGGCTCACATTAAAGTGCATACCTGTCATTGTGACCACAGGCATTGTGGTCAGAGAATATTGTCACCCCTGTGAGTACCCATAAGATGAGTGGACTTTTTTGCCCTCAGCTGGGAACATTTGCAGCTTCAAGTCTTCAGTTTATTCCTTTCCATTGTTAACCCACTCCTTTATGAAACCTCTGCCACTGCCTGGGCTTACAGAACATCTGTCTGAGGCTGAAACACTTTTGAACCATAAATGGTTGGAATGTAAATATGGAGGGGTGTGCTAATGCCAACTATCACTGTAATAATTTTAAAATAAACTGATAAACCCAAAGGCAAACTGTATAGAATTGGGTTGAAATTGTGAGTCAAAGTAGACATTTTAGCAAGTTATTCAAAAACAGAAACAATAATTAGTCTAAATATACTTTAGCTCAGATTTGAATTTGAAAGGAATTCAATGTTTTGAATTGAATCAATAACTTTTTTCATTTTGATTTTAAAAACCTTTGTTATAAAATACAAAGATATACCTCAAACACTAAACTAATGATAACAGCAGAAAACTGTTGTCCAATAGTGTGCAGGATCTACTGAATCTCAAGGGCTAAACAGGAAAAGGTTTGAAGGTCAGACTAAATGATAAATGGAGCAGAGCAATTTTCTGCAAGCTATACAATAATAATAGGACATAACTAAATGAAGAGAACTAAACTGAGACAGCTTGTGTAAAAAGTCAGACATCTAATTTTGAAGCAATATACTGAAAAAGAAAAAAGAAACAAAGACCAGACAAAGCAGTCACAATAGTACTGTACATTTTTTATCATCTTCCCTGGACTACAGATATGATTATAAGTGAACTGAAGCCTAATGTAATGAAAACAAATTTGTACATTGATATTAGATGTACATACAGTGTACATCTAATATCACATTAGTTACTTTACAAATGAGTTTGTGATAAAATATCCTACTAATGGAAAAAATATAAAATTGTTTCAATTATTTGTAATGTGTGTAAATTTTATCATCATACATTTTATACAAAAGAGACTCTTACTTGCTCAGATTTAAGATAAACGTGTGAATATGATAAATAGAAGGGAAATTTACAGGTGTCACTGCTATCTAGACTGCAGTTTAAGCTTCAGCATGAAGATGGTCAAATTTTGACATAATACTGTATTTCAAGCACTTAACATATTCCTTAGAGAAGCCTATAATGGCTTAGACAAAGAATAATGACAATGGGGTGCTGGTTCATTATGATGTGAAGTGTTCCTTGTCTACACTGTAGAGATTGTTAATGATGCATGTTTTTGAGTAACAAAAAGGCAACACCATCTTAGTCTCCGTGTCTGCGCAAGAATGACCAGCTCAGAAACATGCAATACAGTTGGCAAGAGAGTCACAGCAACAACAACAGCATTTATTTATATAGCACATTTTCATACAGTAGCTCAAAGTGCACAGCAATATACTGCGGATGACAGGAAAATATAGTAATTTAAATATAGGGACAGCAACATAATCATTTAAATGGTATATATGTTGGAGAGGGCGGCATGGTGGTGCAGTAGGTAGCGCTGCTGCCTTGCAGTTAGGAGACCCGGGTTCACTTCCCGGGTCCTCCTTGTGTGGAGTTTGCATGTTCTCCCCGTGTCTGCGTGGGTTTCCTCCAGGTGCTCCGGTTTCCTCCCACAGTCCAAAGACATGCAGGTTAGGTGCATTGGCGATTCTAAATTGTCCCTAATGTGCGCTTGGTGTGTGTGTGTGCCCTGCGGTGGGCTGGCGCCCTGCCCGGGGTTTGTTTCCTGCCTTGTGCCCTGTGTTGGCTGGGATTGGCTCCAGCAGATCCCCGTGACCCTGTAGTTAGTATATAGCGGGTTGGATAATGGATGGATGGATATGTTGGAGATGAACAGAGTATATTCCTACAGTCTTATTTTGTTCAGTTTAGGGCCATAAACAAATCTAAATGTAAGCATGTTTTCTGCCTGTGCTGCATCTGAAACATTTAAAATAATACTCTAAACTTTAACAGTGCTTCAGAAAAACATCTCAAGTAAAATTATGGTAATTTTCTCAAAAATTAGCAACTACTGCTTACAGGTAGATTTTTACATTTACTTCTTTCATCACATAGCTAGAGTAATACAGTAAGCATTTGCTGTTCCTATTACAGCAGCAGATGCAGTTATAATTTCACTTTACTTTTAATATGTTTTTTGGCAAGGACAGACCAGACCACATTATCCTTAGCAACTTTCCTCCTAGTGAATTTCCAATTTATGCTCTAAGCTTAATCAAGAGAAACCATATCATCTTATCCTACAGGATGCCCTAGATCTGCCTCTGGATCTTCTTCCAATAAGCTGTTTCTACTACATCTCCCATGAGAGGCACATAACATTCCAAACCACGTACACGAAACTGGCTTCCCTCAACTGGAAGCTACAGCACTTCTAATTGAAGGTCCTTCTGTGAAGCTCAGTTCCTCATCTTACACTGAAAATAAGCCCATGAAACGTGCCTTGGAACTTCATTTCAATCATATGCACTTGTGATCCATTCTCTTGGTCAAGAAAGGAGATGTACACTGATTAAATACTTCATTTCCATAACATACACACTTCAATTAACAAGGTTAAACTAAAAACTTTAAAAATAAGTGACTTATACCAGCTCCAGTGATGCAATTTTATTGAAGCTATTAATTCTGATATTTACTTCCTCCTCTAAAATTGTCTGGTTATTTCCCCCCAGTTTATTAAGATGTGCAGCTTAATTATAATTTAGATTGGGTCACACACCAATACTGCATCTAATGGAGCTTTACAGTTTAAAATGCAATAAAATAAGTGTCTGCATCAGGTGTTCTGAAGAGGAAAATGGGAAAGCAAAAAATGTTGACATTTTCATTTCTAAAATTAATGTGATTGCATTTGACTAAAAGCATTTACATATCTTGATAGAACTATCAAAAACACTGTTATTCAGATAATTTAGAATTCAACTGGGCTGGGAGAGGATGAAAAATATATTTCAAATGGATAGAAAAGTCCCCCCCCCCCAAAACAAGACTATTTTGTCCTGAACCAAAACAAAGAAGATGCTGAGTAATATCTGCATGGATTGTCTGAATAACTGAGTGATGCCATTAAATGAAATGTCCAGTCAGATCAATCACAGAGGAGGACAAACAAAAATACACACATACTTTGTTAAGCATATGACAGGTACTGACTTGTGTGTCACCACTGCATGCTTTTACTTATCACATAAACTACAGATAATGTAATAGGAGGCAGCTTCTTGTTTTACTGTTCACTGAATCATTGCTTCACCAAGACGATGCGATAGAAAAAGTAAAGGATCATACTCAATAACTAAATGACATTTGAGACCCTAAAGCAGTCAGAACAAAAAAAGTCTAAACCCTAAAGCACAATGAGCTGAAATCAGATGGGCAAGTCACCCGTCAAACTGCAAGGTAGGGGCTGAAAGCTTTTAATTTCACATGGCCTTTAAGGGATGTGCTGATAGACAATTTGAAGAATGTATCTGATGAAGGTGAAGTGCGCTAGGAGCTAACAGTTCAACTATGATTAAAGAAAGGGCATGTAATTAAGTGGCTACAATTGCAAGCTCTTAAAGGATTCAAGTATTAGCCTATAGTGCTGATTTGCAAATGCACACACAATAAAGTGATGGAGAAAGTCTGGGTTAAGGAAGCAAGATTCCGTCTACTTCATACCAAAAAAGTAACCAAAATGTTATACTAAGTCTTTGTTTCTCAATACACAGTGTAAAGGATACCAGTTTTGTAAAAATGCATTGTAAAATAAGATCACCCATGTCTAAGCCCTCCTTTCCACAGAAGGTTTGCAAGGAGCTAAAAGGGCAGTACTGCAGAAAACAATGGAGCCAACCATGGATGTACAGTAAATCCAGGCCATTACAGAGTAAAACCTATAATTACAGTGCAGGTTCAGTGTTGCCAATTAATCTAATACTGTATTCACTTCCCTGGGATGTTGGAATAGCGAAGACTCAGCACAAAAACGTGAACATGGAGAAAATGCAAAATATACAAAAAGTTACTGGAGCTCTGAATGAGCTGCACTAACCAGGAGTCTACCAGCAAACCAAATGGTCTTTTATAAATAAACACAAATACAAACAAAATATATTTACAATTAAATGTAATGTACACATTTGAAGTCACTTAATGTTTAAATAAAATGTCTAACTGTAGCCTGATAGAACTGAAACATAAAATACAGCAGTTTATTTTGCGCTGCATCACCGATACTTGGAAAATACATAATGCACACCACTGAAAAGGTAGGCTCATGCTGCACATGGAAGAGGGGGGTTATGGGTGAAAATGAGCTTTGATATTTAGAGTGCACAAATCAATAAGAAAAGAGCATCTTGCTGACTATGCAAGTTGCAGGCTGAGCTACTGGATTTCACCCAGGGATCAGCTTACCTTCCACTGTCTTTTTACCCCTAGTCCTGCATCATGAATTGACAAATACAAGGGCTGTAGCTGCAAAGATTTGCAAGCATGGGTCTCTTGAGGATCATGTCAAGTGGAGCCCACACTCCAATCATTCTTTTAAAGGGAAACAGGAAAGGTTAAGTTATGAGGCAAAGGTTTTTTTTTTTTTTAAATAAAAAAAAAAATGCAACTTTCATTGTGCTCTAATCCACCCCCCTTTATAAGCCTGGAGATAAAACTATAAAATGTTACAGTCTGATTAAAGTGTGATGGCAGGCAAGCTGTAGTTACTTACCCCACTGGAACTGTACAAGCCTAATCATTCCCACTATAAACACTGCCTCTGAGTGCACTGCCAGCTGGTGTTTTTTTCACAAAACTATGCTAAACTAGGTTAGATTTTTAATTAGAAAACCAAAAGGGGCCATAATGCACCGCGCCAAAACATCTTATATTTTTCGAGGTGTCATGTTCTGCATCTGACTATGGCAAAATCTAAAAGGGATTTGTGAAATTAAACATGAGCTTATAACAACCACCAAGAGGAATGCCACATTTACAGGGCTAGCATTTTTGTTTTGCTACCTTCCCTCCAGCAGCCCATCCAAAAAAAGTAGATTGTGAATTCATATCCGCTACAACTGACTCTCAGCGGAGCTCACTAGCATTCCTTGTTGCTATGCAGAATTCTCTCACACATGCCAGCTCAGAGGAAAACACACACACACACACACAGAAAAAGGTGAGATACTGCAAGAAGGCCTATAAAAAGAAAGCTTTTTTAAATTTTATAACAGTACTAAATGCAGTAGGCTGAAGTGAGCAGTGTAGGTATTTTGATTGACAAACCAAGAAGAAGAAGAAACAAAAGTGCTACTGCAGTGCACAATGACTTTGGGGAAGAATCACTAAGCGCAGTTGTTACATTTTAATGTCAAAAATAAGGAAAGACTTGAACCTTTCTGAGCTGACATTGAACCATCATGGGTAAGTAGTTTCATTAGTATGGGTCTGTTAAAACACAAACTTGACTTAAGCCTGAGACACACATAGTGCTCCAAGACAGGGACAAGAAGACAACAAAGTACTAACACCATGTTAAAGAAAAATAATTGGAGTTGGGATGAGAAATTAATTTAAATGTTTTTAAAAGTAATTCTATTGATCCTAACTGTATATTGATGGGACCGATTTCTTCCAGGGAGCAGTCATGCCTCTTAAAATGATGTTAAATCACAATTTAAACAAAATAATATCTCTACTTAAAAAAAAAAAAAAAAAAGTATTTGCAACATCTCCAAAATGGAAGCTACATCCATATTACAATCAATATAAAGTGCCCTGTCAAGACCAAAAGCATCAATACCATAACATACCACTGTTACTAGGTCAAGCCACAAGCACGCATAAAGCATGCTAAATCTACAGTTATATATTGCACAGGCGTCCGCTAACTTCAAAGAATCGCCCAGGGCAAGGGATGTGGTCCTGATGCAGTGGAGGTGTTACTTGGAAAAGCTTCTTCCAAAATGTATTGTTTTGGTGCGATTACTACAGACTGACTGTTGTGAGTTGTTTTCATTGCTATCAGTAACCAAGTTGACATAATGTATATTAATTTTTCGATGCCAATATTCACTTAAGTGGACGCACATGTAAAATGCATTTGCTTAAACAAAGCTCACTTACATGAACACATTGAGGCATAATGCAAGATGTAATATGAATAATGCACACAAAGCAGTAGTAAGCTAGCACATAGAACAAATGTAGCATCTGACAAATACGGAGGTATTGCATCAGACATACTTACTAACCCGGTTAAACTGTTGAGTAAAGTAATAGATTTTTCTTGTTAAAGGTATTCATTGACATACATACAAGGCTACATTCTGGCACTGGGGACAAATCAATATGAGCTTCTCTCTAATTATAGGGGAGAGGTCAAATATACCGTACTGCATAAGACAATATCATCACACATACTTAAGTAAACGGTCTTTCAAATTTGTCATGACCGTAGAGCCAATACCTCATGCAAAAACAATCACTGCTATACCACTTTCATATCATCTGGTAGTGACTCATCCTGTGAGAGTACAGGCAGGCGAGACACTGCAGGTGAGGAGCCGTGTGAACTGAAGGTGCGTAAAAAGAGGTGCAATGAACAGCACAGCAGGTTGGATGGTCCGTCTTGGGCCAAGCAAAGGAAACATGGTCACCAGTGTTGTATGAAGACTTGTGAGAACAGTTACCCCCATTTGACGAAGAGGATGAAAGGAAGGCTGACACACTGGCATAAGCAGCTATTTAAAGGTCCTTAAAAGGACTGTTTATGGTAGGAAAAGAGCCTGATCAGCTCCCATTATTAGCCTTGAGATACTGCTCATCCTCTGTCTTTAAAGAGGACTGCTGTCCTCACAAGTCTTCAGGCCACATTCTTTCCTTTGCTTGGTCTGAGTCAGAACATCCAACCCGCTGTACTATTCATTGCAGTTTTTAATCTTGTGGCGATTAAGGACTATGATGCATGCTACAAAATACAAAACATACACAAGAGACACTAGTGAACAAGATTGCAAGCAAGACGTTGATGCCCGATGCCCTACCAGACCGCCAGAAAAATTTTATAGTAGAGTGTTCTTCTTTCATAGTAAATGAGAAAATACAAAATATTTAATAATAGAGTACATATATTTATTATTTTTTAGTGAAGCATTTAAGTACACATATCTAATTATTAGTTAGATATGTGCTGTACTATTATATGACTAGCAGCACAACCTGTTTTGTTTAAAACGCACATGGTGTGGAAAGGTCATTGCGCCAGCTATAGCCGTTACAAATGTGATCGATTGGATATTAAAGTAGCAAAAAGATACTTGCTATGGACCTTGGATGCAAGTACAATTGGACATTACTACTGTAGATAGGACATACGTCAATGGATACCAGTACTTATTTCTGACTTGCTTTTAAATTTGGCTCAATTACACCCTCGAGACTACAACTGACATATGTGGTGCCACACATACTTCCTTACTTACCTGGTAAAACTGCTGGATGCTACAGATTACCTCCTATATATATTTGCTACAAAAAAGTTTACAGTAGGGCAGGACGGTGAGGTACTGTTTAGTAATAAAGAGTCAATGTCCTCAGAATTACTCGCCATTTCTGTAGAAATCTTGGGACTCATTGTTTTCCAACCAAATCTTCAAAATGAGTTTTTTTTACTCAATTTGGCAGTTCTAAAATTATGTACCATGTGGGGTTCTGTGTGTTTGTGACAGCAAGCCCAGTCATGAACTGGCACTGTAAAAAAATGGTGGCAAAGGCTCAGAGAATAAATTATACTAAGTGGATTTAAGAAAATTATGTTATGATGTAAACTTCTTTTAGAGTAGCTTTAAGCAATCATGCATTTAACAAAAAAAAAAAAAAAAACACCTCTCTTTGTAATATGCTTGACGGAGGAAGTAATGTATATATATGTCTATTAAATAGTATCATTGCTGAGATATTCATTTATAAGTCATAGAAAAATAAGATGAATTAAAGTTCAGTTAATAGAATTAATAATATCCCTTCAATGATTTTCTTTTCCTTCCCTTTTCCTAGAATTTTACCCTCCACAAGCAAAGCATTTGGACTCAAGAACCTGGTATCAGGAGTAGACTACGATTTGTGTGTCCTGGCAATTTTTGATGACATTGTGACTTCTTTGGCAGCAACCAAAGTGGTGGGCTGTGCCCAGTTCACCACCAAAGACGATTATCCACACTGCCACTCACTCCATGCGCACTTCTTGGGAGGCACACTAACAATCATTGTTGGAGGAGTAATTGTAGTCACCTTGTTGGTTTTTACAGTTGTCATGATGGTTAAGTACAGAATCTGCAGCAGTGCCAACTCACTGCCAAAAGTGACTGATGTATATTCCCAAACCAATGGCAATCAACTTATGCCAAATGGGATTTTATCACAACGAAATATGGCTCCTCTTCCTAAACCCCCAATTATGGCAGATAAAAAAAGAGCACCATTTTCATCCGAGCATGATCATATGGCCCAATATTATGGAACAAAAATTCAATGCAAGAGGGTCAAGCCTAGGTACAGGAGTGAGCAGCATCACACAATGCCAGCTACAAAATTTGCTCTACCACCACCATCTGCAGAAAACTCACAGGACTACAGCAATGAAAGGTCTGAATGGAAATCCTCTTCCACAAAAGGGGCAACCTGGGAGAGGCCTTCCAGTGTTGGGATTCCCAAAACCAAGCGTAGCTGCTCATTTGACATGGGAGAAATTGCCACAACAACCTGCTATAGCTACGCCAAACGGTTAAGTGTGATCTGGACCAAACGCAGTCAGTCTCTGCATGGCATGATGATGCACTGTGCAGAAACAACAGACATTACAGGTAAGAAGATGATCTTTCCAAACACAGATGAGCTGGAAGAAAGTGTAGTGTAATACTCCAAAAAACAAACAATGAACAAACAAACAGGAACAAATCTGAACCACAAGAGGCACAACCTTCCAGGCTAGATGGTGGTGGCTGTTGAAAATTACACCAACTCCTCTGACCAGCCTCCACAGGCCACGGAAATAAAATGCCCAGGTGTTTGTGTTTTTTTTTTTTCTTTTCTTGTGCTGCCTCTCTGTGCCAATGGATTCTGAAAAGTCTCAGATTGTTAACACACACAAAAAAAACGAGTACATAGAGTGTACAAAAGGCTGTTGCTTCTTTCATCCAAGGTCTTTACAGTTTCACATACACAAAGTCTTCTTTATTTTTTCCCCCCTTGTAAACCTGAACTTTCATAGCCTCTTTAAACCCATATGCTTTGGTGATCTAAATTCACAAGAGGGAGTATGGAAGAGAAGTGATATAAAGAAAAAAATATATAAGGCAGCCAACCAACAAAAACACCAATGAAGAAAGCTATCAGAATTAGTAACTTGTAAGGCTGAGCAAATATGCCATATTCAGTTTGACACAACAGCTTGGGGTTTGGAGTACAACTGAATACGCTTCAGCGAGAAAGAGAGAGATGTCAGATGGAGCAAAATCACCTCTGAAGAAATTACATTTTCTGAGAAAAATGAAGAGGAGGAAGTGCAAGTCACAGCATTCTGTGATCATGTTTTTCTTTTTGGTCAGGGTAATAGACTAGGAGGGTGGGAAAACATCCATTTGATTGTAATTCCATTCTTAAATTTATACTTTGGTTTTTAGCATTAAGGAAAGATAAATCTGTTTTTCCTGGATCTACACCTTCCTTAAAATTTTTATTTTTTGATATACTTATTTATATTACTTTGTTTTATTTATGTATTTTTTAAGGGGGTGTGTGTGCTGAGAAGGGATTGTAAAGGATTTATTATACTGAGAGACTGGAAACCTCATATTGTTTCACTTTTTTATTTGCCAAAGTTCATGTATCCTGACAAACAACAATAAAATGTTTTGGGGATTTTTTTCCCTTTCTTGGCATTCTATACTTTCTGTAAAAAAAAAAAAAATGCATGATCACAGAATCTAAGGCTTTGTTGTGTTATACGATTTTTTTACTCTGATGAACACTGCAGATACCCAGCATTCATCACCGATTAATTTATACTTCTTATATACAATTTGCACATTCTTTTGTATTACTATGCAATACACTTAACGCATAAATGTGTTAAGAATACATTTAAATATTACATGGAATGACTGAGTAAGTAAAAATATCTTGACCTAAAACTAACCATTAGTTAATACACACCTTTTTTTTATCATCATCTATGAACGTCAATGTCATCCACCCAAGAGATGTGTGGATTGCAATTACAAACATTATACAAATTACATACTGTAAAAGAGAAAAACCCAATAGTTATTTGTACCCCATTTGAAGAGGTTTATAACTCTAGTTTTCACATTCGCAGAGTTAAAATTCAGATTAAGTCTATACATGATTAAACTCATTCAAGTCACTAAGCATGTGTTATGATAGCATACATCCAAATACATGAACCTACTGGTGGAGAGCACAATTCTCAGCAAAAACTGAATCATAGAGGCAAAGACAAATTAAAATCAAGCCTTGGGAAATATTACAGAAAAGCAGTGTGCTCTGTGGAAATACGTAAATGGTACAGTTTAAAAGCTAAAATGCAAATGGTCATCCTTCAAACTTGCTTGCATGTGGAACAAAATCTTTGTAAAAGTAGAAACTGCTTCCATTTTTTATATCAAGAGCCTGTCCATAGAAAAAGCAATTTTGTGTATCATTTTCAATATTCTTTCAGCTATCTCCTCCCATCCTAACCACCAATGATTTCAAAACTATTCAATAAGTTACATACTTTTTCTTCCCTAAACGAATGAAAGTATTTATAGACATTTGGTATTATAAAATGAAGCATTAGATTGAGAGGCTAATGCTTCAGAAAGATACCGTACAGTATGATATACTGTAAATAGACAAAGTGAGGAAAAAAGAAAAAGTACTGGTAGCACACTAATCAATGAGCAGCGACAGAAAGAGAGGCCAATCTGAAAGAGGGCAGGCAGTATTTCCGGATGCAGAGAATCTGAGTTTGACACCCCTGGTGTAGTGGTATCATTGTGGTCGAAATAGAACACTGTATACACCCAATGTGGGCCGGAATCTTTGGTGTATTTAGAGGTCATAGGGCTCTATGCATACAAAAAGGCTTCACAAATGACACTATAATCTAAAAGTGTCGCTTCACATTTCAAATGTAATGTGTGATTTATACTATGCTAGCCCAGTGGTTCTCAAAGTGCATTCTGGGGAACACTTGTGGTTAAAAGGTTTTTGTTCCAAACAAGTTCAGGTTTCAGCTGGACTCCTAGCCTAATGAAACATGCTCTTATTTCCCAGGGTTTAGAGTCAATGTAGAAATAATTAAGCTAAGTTTGGTTTTCTTTTTATGTTTGAATGAAGCAAACATTTAAGTATGTTACATGTGAATCATTTATTTATTTTTTTTTTTTTTTACACCATTCTCCATTATTTACTAATGAGCATGGGGCTGACACTGAAGTATCTGCAGCCTTTCGGCATTCTGTGTTGTAAAACTGATGAGAACAAAAGCTTGCAGCCACATGAACCAAGTTGGAGAACAATTACTATAGTAAATAATTTACCATAATTTAACAATAAATTGGTTGAACTGTTTACTGCTTTTATTTTACAGATCTAAACACCTATAATTACAGTATTACTATTGGATTGAACAATATCAATTAAAGACCAGTATTTAGATAAGCTGCTTTCCTGAACTAATAGGCATTACTTTAAATTAAATATAAAAAATATTTTAACTGATAAAAGATCTTTATTTATTAAAATATTGCAAAGTTTTTAGTGTTGGAATGCCTGTAAAAGTAATGTACATTATAAAAAAATTCTATGTTTTAAGTCAGCATCATTGTGAGTCAATGGAAATACAATTATTCATAAAATATTCTTGCACACTGAAACAATGAATTGATATTGGCAGCTGAAATACTGCCTAAATGTGAACTTATATGCATTTATTTGATTTAAATTTTTATTTACTATTAATTGCACTACAATTTATTTTACAGGTTTTTTTTTATTTACATTAGAATTAGTCATTCCTACTTCTTGATGTGTAATTATAAATATGCATTTTTCCTTATACTATATAATATAAACAAAAAAATAAACCCAGTACAACCTTTATTATTTTTTTTTTTTTTGTACGAAACTGTCAACTAGTTTATCAAAACGTATATATGCAGAACGTTCAACCACTAGAACTGCTAAACTTAATAAATGTTTGTGAGTTGTAATGGAAGTATCTGACTCTTTCTGTAAGTGCACTGCACTAACATTCAGAAGATCCATTTAACAATAGTAATAGGCTGTCTTGTTTATTTTTAAGTCATCATTACAACAAGTAAAAGCAGCAGCTTTTGTTTCTGTATGAGCTTTTGACACATCACTCATCAGATGCACACATTTGAAAAACAGGAAAAATGTGCCATTGTCTCTCTCTCTTCTTGTTTTTCATTTTCCTATCTATAGTGACATTTCATGTGACACTTCTATGAAATGAGTTAAGAGTTTTTAAAAAAAAAAAAAAAAAAAAAAGCGTATGGCAGAGCAAACAGCCAAGTCCTCTATTAGAACAATAAGCCTGTATTCCTGAATCAGCAAAGCGACTTTCACAGTCCACGATAACACCACCACATCAGGAAAACAAGGACATGCAAGTTTGAAAGCCTTAATTCAAAAAAAATCTCAAACCTGTCAGTACCACGGAACAGTGACCAGCCCAGACACCTGTGTAGCTTTAAAAAGTGAACAGAGTGGCAGAACTCGCTCTTCTCCTCCCCCATCTATCTACCTTCGTCATGAGATCTTTGTCATTGTGGTAAAAAACTAACATTCTTTATGAAAGTGTGGCTTGTCTTATTTTCATATTTTCTCTGTTGGGTCATTAGTAGTTTTTATTCTAACATTTAATTAGCTGTGATGTGTTGTGCTATGCAAATAAACACAATGCATTTTAATGGCTGGCATAAATGGGATTTGTGTAAATTATACATCGATGCAATTGAGATATATATTTTATATATATTTTTTGGAAAAACTAACCTGTTACTGCAGGCTGTACATAACATGTTTTGAATACAGATGATGCAGGATGCATTAAAAAAGGTCTATGGCTAGATCTGGCCCGTGGGCCTCGAGTTTGACAAACCTGCACTAGATAGATTCCGCAAAAGATTCTCATGTGGAGGAAGGTTAGCTGCAGGTATTTTGTTGTTTCTCTCCGTTTTTAGCTTCAGTTGGTTTAAAGGGAAATATAAATGTAGTCTACTTGTCGAGCTGCTTCCTCCCACATGTTTAAAATGGGGTCTCATCCATGGTTCTTTTCACTGATCATGCCCTGCAATAAGAGTGTTAGGATATACAATACCCCAAAGTGATACAAACTGGGGGGGTTTGGGGGGCTTAGAAGTGAACAAAACACCCCCACAGATTAAGAGTATAATGGTTGACTTAGCAATCAACCGAGTACATTTACACTAGTGGAACTAATCTTACAGGTGGTTGTTAAACCCATGCTTCACCTGTGGTTGAAGACAGTTTTAGAAAAACTGTAAATCAATATTAAAAAAAGCAAGAATTTAAATTGGTCTAAATTAATGAAGTATTATGGTGGAGACTAAATAGAGTGCTTTGAGAAATAGGGAAATGGATATTGTGCAGCTTGAGCTCCAGAACCTCCAGTAAAGGTTCAGTGATGTTGAAATCTGTCTTCAGAACATATTACTTCTTCCACGACTTAATGGTGTGCGGACTTTGGATAACACAAGTTTATGAATTGTAGCCTTATCACAAATTCTACTTTTATGAAGCTAGCACACTACAGGCTTTGTCGAGACTGAGTCACAGTGATGCAGATTCAGTTCTGTGATCATATCTGAAGTGGTAATTCTGTGGTATTTGTCACCTATTCATCTATACATCCCTGTCCATAAGCTTTTGCCTAAAACTATCATTTCTCATTGCTGAAGCAGTTGCTGATGTTTGGGATATGCCAAGATTGCCAAGAACTTTCTCCAAATGTCACAGACTTTTCTCCCTTGACATATGAAATAATTTTGCAGTTTTTGAGACCAATGCAACGGCAGTTTGGGTACAGACAATTTGGCCTCTTAATTAGCTGCCTCAGGTTGCTTCGAAATCCCACATACGTATCAAAGTGCTAATTGTCAGACTTCTTTTACAGCTGACACAAACTGCTCATAGGCAATCAATCTAATATGACTCACCCTTTGCAGCTGCATTTCTAAGTGTGATTCAATTACTTCCAAGTTAAACTTTTTTTCATGTGGTATTTCCGGTACTTTGTCCACCTTCTGTGCATTATTCAGCAAAATCTTTAAATTCAGAAGCCTCTAAACTTAGGCTTTTGTATAAATCAAAACAATTTCAGAATATTGTAGGCAGGCAGGCGAGCCACTTAGATCTGAGCCCATTCAGTAAATGATCTTACCTGATAAGTAGTGCAGATGCAGTTTTTGGCTTTTTTGCTAGTTACCAAAACAAGCTTTGACACAGGAACCTGACTATAATTGCAACCATCCATTTTTAGAACCCTTAATTTGTGCAATGCACCCCATCCATTAGCAAACCTCTTATGAAGTACCACAATTATGTAATTGGAATTGATACGTAGATTTAAACCATTCCACAAGGGAATAGTTTAAACAGCTATCTCTGAGACCTGCCACAACTGACTAATTCTGCTCATTAAGACAAATAAATATTAAAATTAAAGTCAGAGAAAAGGTAATACAAAAGCCACAAGCTCAGGAGAGGTAGAGGAACACTGAGACTCTGAATATTCACCTAAACAGAGCAAATAAATGGACTGAAGATAGAAACATGTAGGAAATATATTCAAGTGGGTAACTTTAAAAAAATAAATCTAATCCCAATGATATGGTCATGAAGGTTAGATGTTTCAGGGGATAGCAGCCAACGGGAAAATTTGAGATAATATATAAAAAGTTTCTGTACATTATCTGTGTGGTATAACTATAAAAACTCCATATGATTCTGGGAAAAATCATATTTTTTAAAATCACAGTAAATGTGATGTTCTTTTAGGAAGTTATTAAACTAAATTATGTTTAGTTTCATGACTTGTTAATACTTAATGGAATATGGTAAATTTCACCAGGCATTAAGCTCACATAATAAATTTTCTTCTTTTGAATTTAACTCTTTGTGGACCAATGTTTTCTCTTAACAAGGCCTTCAGTTGCTGGACTAAAGGCTTCTGTCATTATATGTCCCTCAGGTAGAGTTGAAGAATTGTTACATCTTGCCTGAAGAAGGGGCCTGAGTTGCCTCGAAAGCTTGCATATTGTAATCTTTCTAGTTAGCCAATAAAAGGTGTCATTTTGCTTGGCTTTTCTCTACATTCATAATGGCTAACACGGTACAACACCCTAGTACTAAAGAATTGTCAGTAAAGTCTTTGTTCAAGGAATCATTGTTGTTTTGTTTAAGGCCCACACACAACCATTCATTAACAATTATTTTGATGTTTGATTAGACTTTGAAACTCTTGGTTTAAAACGTATTTGTTTTTAACAAAATCTACATAGATAGATAGATACTTTATTAATCCCAAGGGGAAATTCACATCTATTGGATATGCTTGTTTCGAGACAAGGTTGAAAAATGCTCTCCCACTACTTCTACATGTCATATGAATACAGTGAGCGCAGTTTGCCTGTCTGATTATGTTAAGTTAAACTATGAGTGTGTGTAATGTAAAACACTGCCTTTCTATCAACAGCATGACGCTTAGCTAAGATTCATAAATTAGTAAAATTATACAGAATAAAAAAGGATGCAAACCTCTGGCAACCGTTTTTGAATCAATCACTCAAAATATGGTTCAGTAGCAATGACTTCCTGATACAAGAGAGACCACATAAGGTGAAATGTGTAAAAAGAAAAGATGGCTTTAAACACGCTTCCTGAAGTTCAGAAGTTCAAGTATAATTGAACAGTTCAGTCTGTATGAAGATGTTTCAATGCTGCTCATCTTATTTTTAAGAACAGTTCTTAACCTGAATTAAATTAATAGGCTTTGTTTTGTGGTGAAATGCAAGTTCAGAAAAAGTAATCAGTGATTTTTTAAAGCAAGACACTCTTAAGCAGAAGAAAAATATTCATTTGGCACATTAAATCAGAAGAGGGTGCTTAATTTTATTTTTCAGATCAATCCAATGGTTTTCATAAACCATAAAATTTGTACTGTTGTTGAAAGTACCTGATTGCTGTACCATCATCACTGAAAATGTAAGTATAACTGGGATAGGTTTTGAAGAAAAAAAAAAAAAAACCTTACTGAATGTATACTTATTTAAAATTTCTTGTACATTCATTTCTTTACTGCAATAACATTCTCCCACACTAATGTACTCTACTGTACTTTATTAGGACTTCGCTCCAAAATATTGGCATGTATAAAGGACACAACAAACTCTTCTATGCTCTTTTTAAGCTAAACATTTAGAAATCCTACTACAACAATGGGCCGATTAGTTGGGAGTGAACAGCATACCACGTGTTTCACTCTGAGATGCATCTAATGTTGTTTTACCATGGTATAAACTGGTATTTTTCTCACTATCCAGTATCAAAGGGGACTAAACAATATTATGAGCTTTCTTACAGGGCTATCTCCACACCAAAAGCAACTGCCAGAAGCTACAAGACAGATATACCTGGAAGAAAACTTATGCAGACATGAGGAATTGTACATGGGTTTTGAAGAATGTAGCCCTGAGGCAGCCACACTAACCAGTTTGTTACATCTCCAAAAGGGAGAGGAGCAAACAAACAAGTGCACAGCATCCTAAACATTTAAGCATCAGTCAAAATATACATCAATAATGTTTTAGATGATATTTAATAAACTTCACATTAGACTTAACAGGACAAAGGAACATTATACAATAAATTGTTCTTGATCAAAGATGCACACCTACCCCAGTAAAATGATTAAACTCTTGGATGGTCTCCGCTACACAAGAAACTGGCCTGGTCATGTGGACCCTCATTACTTTTTAACTCATTGTCAAGTGGATTGGAGGAACACCCTAAAGCAGGAGCAACAGCTAATTATTGTGACATGCCTGTCAAAACTATTAAAGTTGGATACTTTGAGATGTTTCTGATATGATAGAAAATCTGCTAGAAGTATAGGAGGACCGGTTTTAAAGGCAGCCCTAAATAAATTAAAAACAAAAACAACGACACCCAAAATAAAACTGTAGGAGCTAAGATGTAGAAAGTGAAACTATTTCCAGCACTGCAGCAAAAAAAAAAAAAAAAAAAAAAACTTCCTTAAAAATGATTTCAGACCATACTTGGAAATGTGGGTCACCACGTCACCTACTATAACAACTGATGCCATGAGGCATGCTGATAATAAAGTGGCATACAGAACTGAAAGAAATCACTTCTGAATTACGTGACTGAAAACAAAGGTGAAACTTAAAGTCCTATGTGATTCTTTATCGGGATTTAACTGAAGCATATGAAGCTTTTAACAGATACTCTTTCCTTTTAAATTGGCAAGAGTACAATGTGAATTGACCTATATATTTAACATACTGGTATGAGTTATGTTTAGAAATTGAAAAATATAAAAACATTTTTCAATGAGGCTCTATCTTATCTCTCTTTAATTTCACCTTTAGAAGATGCTATTTGGAATAATTAACTACTAACATAATTGTTCTAGAATGCCATGGGTTATTTTGTTAATATTTTCATTCTGTAAAGATTCTTCCAGAATTTTAACTTTTAGTCCCTCAGGTTTCTGAACAATAATTTCACAAAACTAGAATGAGGAAAAAGACGCATGCTTATTGTGGTTGTAGATGAATTTGACATCATTTCAGGCATTCACCAGTAACAAAGTAAGCCATATTTATTACTAAAAGATTCAATTACCTGGTGAAACAATAATTCCGTCTTGTCCAAAGCTGCCTGAAATGTTTTTACTGTATCAGATTAAGACTGGAGATCATGAGGCAGAGCTGTGAAATCAGGTCCAGAAATGAAGCAAATACACTGAAGACAAAGAAAAAGCTAAGCTGTTTAACTTGTCAGCAACAAATTGTGGAGCTTATTTAGTTGGCCAGGTAAAACGGTGTGGTATTAGATTTTTGGAAAGAGACTGTTCCCATGAAGGGTAGTGTGAACCCAATGATCAGTGAGATATACAGGCATTCTAAGGATAAAACTGTGACCAAGACAGACACACAATCTTAAAAACAGACTAACACATAAAAAAACCACATAAAACTAAAGCTTAAGGAAGGAAGGAATCAGGGAATGAGGAAAGGATTAAAAAAACAATAAAAACCCTATAGCCATGACCCTATTTAATAAACATAAATCTCAGCAGGTAGCTATTGTACTTCTAACCCCTCAGCACTTCACAGGTGTACAGAACCAAAACGCTACCCCAATAATGTAGGTGTGGTAAAGTCAGCTTTCTATTACATGCAAAAAAAGATCTTCCATCTTTTTAAAGTGCTAATGGCAAATTTTTGAGAAGCAATTGTAATTCTGATTGGGTTTTGTACAGCATGCAGATAGATAAAACTGTCTGGCTTTTTACAGAAGCTCGAAAGATAAATACATAGATAGGAAAGGTATAAGATCAATAGACACACACGCGCGCACACACACACACACAAGTATGAACACACATCAGAATGACAGAAAAGGAAGAAAAGTTAAAAACAAAGAAACTTCTAACTTGGCAGTCACAGTGAGACATTATGCAGGTGTATTGCTGTTTGTATAAAGGAGCCCCAGTAGATGATGAAATGCTGTAAAACAATTAGTAGACAACATAAAGTAAACTTTGGTAATAGTACTAATTGAAAGGTTGGTGCATTCAAACAGTGGGAAGGTGGTGTCCTCTGAATGTAAGTATCAAAGCTATTAACTAAATATTGGCCTTTTTTTTTTAAAAAAAAAAAAAACAATTCCTACGAGAGAGAGAGAGTCCAAAAAAAAAAACAAAAAAAAACAATGCAGCATACCATTATAAAAGCAAATAATTACACCGAGATAAAAGTATACACATGGGAAGAATAAATAGAAACAGCAAAAATGAGTAGACCAGCAGTTCTCAACATGTGGTATGCAAACCACTGGAGATACAGGAGGGAATACAAAATAAAACAAAAAAAAAATTTGGAAAATGCCAAGTAATTAATTTTTTTTTTTTATATAAACTATTCTAATCTATCATTTTTACCATAGTTGTAGAGGTTTCCAGGTTAACACTAAAGAATATACATCAAAGAGAAGATAGGAACGTGAACAATTAAAAATAAACATTTACTTTTCATTTAAATGTTCAATAACATTAAGAGCAGAAGGTTCTTGTTTCATATGTTCAGTTACTTTTCCTTAAAAGATGCATACAGGGAAAGGCTGGACATGCAAGGATTTGCACTTAGTTATCAAAACTGGAACATGACACAAGGACCCTCTGTACCATAAAGCAAAACCAGCCTTCACATGGCCTTGTAAACATCTCAGTAAGTCCTCTCTTTTTTGGACCTGAAGTCATACTGTACATACAGTAGCTTGTGTTTTTCCCTCTTTTGATATGAACTCACAGGTTACTGTGCAATTATTACAAAGTATTGTACTTACATTTTAGGATTTCTAATTTAAATTCTTAATCAAAGCACACTGCTGTTATTGCATTAAACCCTAATAAAATCATTAGGTATACAGTGCATTAAAAAAATAAACATACACAAAACGCACACCACCATCCATATAACATATTAAATACAAAATACATCACCTTCAGTTTTGCCTAACTAGAGATCAGTACATACATTTGTTAGGATATTCAGAATTTTACAAAAACAACATTTCAATATTTTAAGCTTGTTATTGGTAGTCTTACATTTAACTGAAATTTTTACCACCCTATAAACTCACTTAAAGAAATTAAAATAACATTCTGGAATTCACTTTAGTGAGGGAAGAAAGATGTTGAAATGTAACAGACTTCCACACTACTACTTAATCTAGTAAAGTACCTTTTTATACCCAGGTAGTTGCTTCATTTCACACTGCATGCAAGTTGACTCTCATAAGTGTTAAGCACACATGTGCTGAATCCGAGGGATGTGTAGCTCTCAGAATGTCTTCATATTGTGTTTTATAAATACAGTAATTGGAAAAATATTTTTTAATGAGTTTCAGTGCAAATGTATTTTTTTTTTAAACTAGATTTTCACATTATATGCTTTCAGGAAGTATTCTTTATTCTTTATACAAAGTCATTCTAAAAGCCATTGGGGGGGGGAAAAAAATCCGACTGCAAATTTAAGTGAGAACATTTTCTCATTTTGCGTAGATTTTTCTTGTTTTTTATCCACCGCAAGGGTGTGTGTGTGTGTGTGTGTGTGTGTGTGTGTGTGTGTCAAATGATTCCTAAACATAAAGTTGTTTCCACTGCTTTACCTGGGACACCTCCACAGGTTGGCAGATGGACTACAAACTTTAAAGCCCCTTGTACACTAGACCACACTTTTTTTCCCAGTAGGGACTGCGCCACTGGAAAGAAATTGCCTTTAGATTCAAACTGGGCATTAACAATGTAAAGACAACCGCAAAGTTCAGTCATTTTTCTGACTCGTATACCATGATTAGGACAAACAAAAACATTTTTTATAAATACTTTAACAGATGCTCTTTTTAGCTTGATAATGCTGCTTCACTTTGATAAAAAAGGCCAAACTAATGAACACTAATGGTATTTATTTTGGACTCGGACACTCAAAGCTGCTACTCTAGATTCCTTTTAGTTCAGGCTGATAGAGGAGGGAGAGCACAAGGAAAGAAGCATAAAAAGACTGTAGGGTTTTCAACAAAAGAACCTCGACATTCATGCATTTTTATTCCATTTAGTTGAAAGAAAGCAATAATCTGTGTAATGTAATGTTCTCAGAGGGCAGTTGTCCTTTTTAAATACTAAAGGTGCTCCTTAAAATGGTGATTAACCTTTCCTTTCTAGTAATGCTGCAGTGAAACAGTGAGAACATACCCTAGACGATTACATTGCACATCACGTTTTTTTTGTTTATTTTAATTTCTGCTCATACTCTGCTGTAAACTGTGTGCATAATCAAAACTCATGCAAGAATGTTGCAATAATATTTGCTGAAATTGCGCATGTGTCAACATCATCCTTACTATTCAGCATTAAATAAAAATAGCACTCACTTCATCTGAACAGAAGTTGGCAAGCCTATGGTGCATGATGAAAAAAAAAGTAGCTAACTATACTGAAGTGATTATTTTTTTCAAAACACACTGCAAATAAGATTTTTTTTGGAAAAAAAAGTAGTCAATCTAATCAAATACTTTTATATCTGGCTTAGTACAAAGGCTGACAAACTTGGCTTTCCAGACCTTAAGTTCTGTGCTATAGGCACAACAAGAGCTATAGAAAAGTGTAAAAACAGGTCAGCCTATAATCCTTAGGAATTTGTAGGTGGTTGGACAGATTAGGTACAGCTCTCCATGTTGGTTCCACTACACTTTTACACTACAGCAGGGATGTCACAGTTTCAGAATTTTTGTATTCAATACCGATACCAGGGACTTATTTGAAACCACAGCAAAAACAAATCTCATTCAACTACTTTTTATAAAAAGTAACTGAATTATTCAAGTGAACAATATTGCTCCTTTTTCTGTAATATTTATATGGTACATTCTAACAGTACCAACACCATTAAAATACAGGCACACCCATCAAGTAGTTAACCAACTATCATTTAAGTAAACCGATACGGGCTTTCATAAATATCAAAATACATAGCAGGGCTTGAATTTTAATGAGAGATAAACAAGGGGATCCCCCAGTGTAACAGCATATAAAGGATTATAAAGAATGATATCATCAAGAACTATGGATCTGCACATTATGGATTTATTCTAACTTTAACTCTCCAGTAACTGAAAAATAGTGTTTAAAATCAATACTGATAAAAAAATAAAATATCTATGTTGTTGAATTTGTGAATTCCAAGATAAATCATGTTTTCTTTTAAACACATTTTTAAAAGCTGTTAGAGAATTCCTCTGTTAAGTTTGTAACATTTCATATTGTAATATTAATATTTGCATCACTAGCTGGTTAGAAATCTTACTGAAGAGTAACATTTAACAGATGAGTCAATTTTTGTCAATTTGCAAAATGTTAGTAACTCTTGATGCTTTAAGTTGTGAAAATCTTTTTCACTTTTGTCCAAACTAAGGCTTCATGTGTGAAATCAATTTTGTCAGTTTTATCTTAATCCATTATTTCAGAACTCTTGTAAAATAGTTTTTGCTGTGCTGTTCTCAGAGTATCTCGAGTGATCAGATTTTATTGCTTAGCAATAAAAAACCATTAACTGGACTAATGGTAGTTGTAATCAATCTTAATTCAAAAATATGACATACTGTATGCGCATACTGCATTTGTCACATTTTAGAGATTATACTCAGAAACAATAGTATGCCTTCAAAAAACAAATGAATGGCATTCATAATCAGCTATGAAGTATGCAGTTTTGCCTGTCTCAGAGATTATTTCTGTTAACATAGTGCATGTCATATTAATATGGAGAGGGTGTTGTTCTTCAAAGCATTGAAAAACTAAATTAATTCTACATTTTGTATCAACAAATCGAGTAGCTGATTTCAATTCTGGTCTAAACAAGTTCTACAGCCACTTGGATTGAAACTTGGCTTGAATTTTACTAGTATACAATTAACAACGTGAATAATTAAAGTTGCAAAGGAGATAATTCCTAAATAAGAAATTAATGGTCTCCAGTTTTTTTTAACAGTAAATACAAAAGTAGAAGTTAGAAATGTAAAATTTAGAATAAAGGACTGACCAATTCAGAAGTTCAAAACTTAACGATTTCATGCAGTAATGCATCTTTTTTTAGTAACTGTTTACAATAACACCACAAGTGACTGGCCATATTTGTATATTCTGAGTGAAAGGTCCTATTAAATTTTTCAGGACACTTATTTTGAAAAATAGGCATTATTTCTGTATTAAAATGCATCTCTGTCTGGACTTTTTTATTTTATCCACCTAAAGGATAAATGTCTGTGTGTCCCCATCCGGTTGCTATGTCTTTAGTAGTAAAATGCATTGCATTATTAGCAGAGCTTTTATGAATCCCATACCAAATGGCATGTAACAAAGACATATGTATATGCATTAAATTGTGCCCTTCAAACATTAAGACCGAAGTCAACATTGACTACTTAGATTTCAACCAGTCTTTGATGGCTAGTTGGTTGTAATAAAAATGTACTAGTTTTTCCCATCAAAATCTCACCTAAATACTTGCTTAAATGATGTCACAGTATGACGGCGTGACATCCCCAAAACTTAATGTTTAATTAACCATTATGACAGTATGCTCTTCTGCTTACTAGTTTAAGGTATTATACCCGATGCCTGGTTGCTTTCTATTTAGAGTGTGCACATTGTTTCATTGCCTGCACAAGTTTTCTCTGGGTACTCCGGTTTATTGCCCACGTCCCAAAAGATGTGCCGGTCAGCTTTAGTGGTGCCTCCATATTGTGTGTTGGCTAAGGTGAGTGCATCAGGAGACCCTGTGACAAGCCAAACACGCTTTGCCCAGGGTTGAGTTCTTCCTTATGGCCAATAACTTGCGACGATAAACTCTAGTCCTCTGCCTTTCTGAAACCTGAATTAACCAAGTTTAAGTTATATACTAATCTATTCATTTTGAGTAAAACACATTAGCACATTAACAGCAATGCAATGCTAATGATATTACATTAAACCACATAAGAAATAAAAGTTTTTATTTACCAGATACATCTTAAAAAATGTCATCTTAAAAAATACAAGTCATTCAAAAAAGAAACAAAAAAAAAATTGTAACAAGTTTACCATTACATGCATTTAGCAACACACAGTGATATTTTTCCTTTTGAATTATCCTCATCAATGTGTAGGAATTTGGCATCTACTGAGCCATGAATAAAACAGTGTATTGTAATGGGGTATGTGTTGTGTGCGCAACAGGATAAACGAGCTACTTCACAAGGGTACACAAAATGGGAAGCAACACACAAAAAATGATACTTAGAATTTTAAAAGCTTACCAGTCACTTTTACTAAATGACAAGTCTGAAAGTCTCAAAAGACTACTTAGTGAAAACAATTGTCTATATGATGCATGTTGCTTTTGCCAGTCAGCAATATTTTAAAGTCACTGTGCTAAGGTGATTCAATTTATTCTAACCTTTTCAAGTTTTTGAAGAGGTCATCCTGTCATAAATACCCTTTTATAAAAACAGAAGTTTTTAAAACATTATTACATAAACAATGAGAGCAAGAGGTTGGGTTGACTGTAGCAAGCAATGTTGATAGTCTAATCTAAGACCAATGATAGACATGTTAATCTTTTGATTAAAAACTTTAACTGAATGATAACCACTACTTAAAAACCCGCTATCTGCTAGCAAGTTGGATTTACACAATGGCTGCTAATACCACATTTCACTAGACTATTAAAAAGCAACATTTACAAACATCAGAAGCTCAAAATTATTTAATTATTGCCAGGAGACAAAAATGACAAGTCTAGTACAAAAAGCAAGATAAACGAAAATTAAAGCATTATTCTTGGAATGTAAAAGAACTTTCCCTTAGGGCAATATTGCTCTTGCTCCTACTGTATACTTTGTGGTATGTTTAAAATGCTGCAGTTTAAATGTAATGAGCAGTGGATTATTACCCCAAGCACAAGTTACAGCTGAACCATATCAAATGAAAAAATGAAAACAAGCTCAAAGGAAGGATAAATGAGAAGAAAATTTAAATAGAGCATTACGATACAATACATTTTAAGATAGGAGAAAGTCCATTACAGTGCCAAAGTTGCATCTCCCAGGCTTTTACAGAATATCACCACTAAACCCATCAAGTAGTAAATATGAGCTATTATGATGAATTACTATTTTCACACCTTACATTTGGATATCTAAAACATGATGGCTCTTTTGATAAAGCACCATATACAGTCTACTTTCCTTGAGGCACAACACAACAGCAGAAAGTTAAGCACTGACCTGTCAACAGCTACTTAACAACATATATAATTATTTCATAAAGTTGAATCGCTGGACAAATTTTTATTACCAAAAGTGTCACTTCAACACAGAGCTTATAAATATACATTTTATCAGATAAGGACTTCAAAGTTGACAGGCCATAACATCTTTCAGAAGGAGTAGAGTGAATTGTCTGGGGCTTTTCAAAACACAACTGAACATGACAGTGATGATGCTTTGCACATATCTGTATAGACAAAACAGTGTAAAGGTACACAGCGAGAACTATAATAAACCAGTGCATGTGTCTGTATGTGTATATAAATTACTGTAAATACTGCATATATCGAATATATTTATTATATATATATATATATATATATATATATATATATATATATAAATATAAAAAAAAAAAAAAAAAAAAAAAAAAAAAAAAAAAAGACTATTCACATTAGTAACAAACAAAATAAGTGACCTGATTAGCGAACAGTGAGCCATGTGTGGCTCTAAATCAGTGCTGATTCTGCAATTTTACTTGTGTTTCATTCTGGCCGACTGAGCTCTATGAAAACTGAAACTGATGCAGCAAACCTAGGCTACTTTGTTAAAATGCTGACATGGCCATAAAATGGCAGCAGAAACTGCATTTGTGTGTAAGAGGCACTTTGGTATGAAGATACACAGCTTGGCTTGTCTACTTGATTTAATGTAAACTGAATTCATCTCTCATCTGAGTGGCAGATGTCATTCAAATTCAACATTAAAATGTATATTTTCTCCTCTAAGTTCATGAATTCTGGCAACCAAATGTGTCAAAATTTCACCTCATACAGAAAAAAAGGAACTTTAAACAGACACTTTAAATTAGGCTGAACAAGGTAACCTTAAGCTCTTTATGTGAATAAGCATAAACAAAAGAGCCAAGAGAAAATAGCACTGAGGATGCTGGCCCAGACTTTCAATCTAACTAGACAATTTTTATAGAAAACTAGGGGGCTTTGCCCCCTGCTCGCTTCTCTCGCCAACCCCCGTGTTTGGTTTTCCGGATACACACTTTTAAGATTTTTTTTTCTTTGAACTGTTGCTATTTCATTAGTTTCACTATTATTTCAGAACTTCTGTAAAAACAATATTTGTAATCTTACGAGTCCCAATATGCTGAATCTTTTTAATGAGGCCAGGATAGGTTTCTGTTTGGAATTTCAGCACAGACAAAACAATCTAATATCATCAGCAGTTAATAATTTTTTTTTTTTTTACAAAGTAAAAAAGTAAGTAGAGTTCTGCATTGGACTCCTGTCTGTAAAGTCGTGCTATTATTCTCTCACAGTTCCAAAAGTACATGGGGTTACCAAGGTGATACCCCAGCTTTTGTCTAGGTTTTTGTACAAGGGCTAGACAGAACGTTTTTGACTCCTGGGGTAAATGTAGCTTTTTAAATAAGCAGATAGATAAATATATATACATGAACAAAGTAACCAATAAATGCATGTGCGGTAAACTCCGTTTCTGAAATTCTCAAGATTCTTTATTTGTCACATGCATAGTTATACAGGACAACACGCAGTGAAATGTATCCTGATCCGCTTATCAAAAACTGTGCAAAGTTAGAAGAATATCAGTTAGATTAACAAAAAGTCATAGATTGAAAGAGAACAGTATAGTAGAACATAATAAATAATTCTACTTTATTCACATAATTTTACTTAAGTGTTAAGGTGCAATAGTGTAGTAATTATTGTGCAAAACCAAAGTTAGACTGGTGCATAGTTAAATGAGACAGTTTGTTTGAGCTACTGCGATCTTTACTTTCTTTTTTTTATATTTTCTAATTTTCCTACTTTCATATTCTTTAACTTTCTCCAAGTGTGTATAGCGCAGTTTTTTTTTTTTTTTTGAGCCTTTCTAATTTCACTGGTTTCATAGTCTCTAACCTGCTCTGCATGTGTTTAGCGTTTAATTACTTTCCTTATTTTCTGAATTTGCACCTCGATTATTCTTTTTTACTCTCTGTCCAACGCATTTGAGTCTCTTTTCTCCGCGCTGCTTTCTTCTTCGCTTAGATGTCGACATTTAATTTATAACGTACCTTATACGCTTTCTATGCGCTGACAGCCCTGAATCTGTGTGCTCAAATCCTTCACAAGACTGAATATTTTGCTGCCTATTGTCCTATTTGATAGATTGTAAGTAGGGCGTGTCTTTGGTCTCGCGGGTAGACAGAATGACTTCGTCCGTTCATTGGTAATTCCATTAAATGCCATCCGCTTTCCATTGCACTAACGTATCAAGTATCTAAATATGCTTGAACTTCGTCCTGTGCTTGTTCTTTCGATAAAGTTACACGTACTCTATCGTGTCCTTTATGAATGTACTTGTAGATGTACTTAATACTCATCACTGATGCACAATACTCGGCATTAATATGACAGTCAAATCTTTTTAGCAAATACAGGTTATATGGTACAATCATTGAATTATCGATCATCACAATTTTTTCATCGTTCTTTCCGTGATAAGTGTATTTTTCATGACGATTATCTCTTCGACGATAATCTGGAAAGCCAGCCATAGTCATATCTGTTGTTTAAAAAAAAATTCCAAAAGCTTTCGTTCAAACACTTATTTTTTTTCGAGTCCCAACATGCTGAATCTTTTAAATGAGGCCCGTGAGACATGTGTTTAATGATTTTGTACCGTAATTCAGGATAGCTTTCTCTGTTTGGAATTTCAGCACAGATAAAACGGTCGACATCATCAGCAGTTAATAATTTTTTTTGTAAAGTAACAAATAAATGCATGCGAGGTAAACCCCGTTTTTGAAATTCAATCGTGTAAATGTATGCTCGGATTTTCCCGAATACCGTTTCGACTTCTTTCAATAAAATTAATACTTTCTGATAAAACAATCTACTTACGAACATTGGAATATCTTGTGCCGATGTAGCTGGTGGCATTTTTTTCAAGAATCTCCGGATTTCTGGCCATTGTGGATTGCACGTCATTGTAATAAATAACTCTGGCCGTTTGCGCTAATGCGATCTTTAGTTTCTTTGTTTTGACACTTTGTTTTTTTTCTGTTTTCATATTCTGTATCTTGCTCTGCATGTGTTTCGCGTCTCCGTTTTTTTGTGTCTTTTGAATTCCACTGTTTTAATTATCTCTCACCTGATCTGTGTGTGTTTTTGCCCCCTTGTTTTTTAACATGTTTATGACGTTTTACTTTTTTTTTTGTACCCATTTTTTTCTCTCCATCGCTTTTGGGTGTCTTTTCTCCGCGCTTTTCTTTCTTCTTCGTTTAATCGTCGATGTATATATATACTTGCTGACCAACGACAAGCGTTATCTAGTAGGTAACCACCCATACAATCAGATTGTGATTCAGACTACGAATGCCATGAATGTAATTACCCCGATCTACATGCTGTCAAATGAACGAACCACACGCCGTAGCGCAGCGTTAGGGGCTTCGCCTCTGCCGCTGACGTTCGAGGTTTGATTCCCGAGAGGGGATGCAGTGAGTGTGTACGCCTGATGAGCCCAGAATTAGGGCAAAACACGTGTCGCGTACTCTTTGCATTATTTGACAGTAAAAGTATTTCAACCATTCTATGATCTGCTTCTCGCAACTGAAAGAGGGCACCGTGGCGGATGTTAGCCGACTTGCTGACCAACCACAATCGTTACCTGGTAGGTAACCACCCATACAATCAGACTGTGATTCAGACTACGAATGCCATGATTATTATATATATATATATATATATATATATATATATATATATATATATATATATATATATATACAGTGGTGTGAAAAACTATTTGCCCCCTTCCTGATTTCTTATTCTTTTGCATGTTTGTCACACAAAATGTTTCTGATCATCAAACACATTTAACCATTAGTCAAATATAACACAAGTAAACACAAAATGCAGTTTTTAAATGATGGTTTTTATTATTTAGGGAGAAAAAAAATCCAAACATACATGGCCCTGTGTGAAAAAGTAATTGCCCCCTGAACCTAATAACTGGTTGGGCCACCCTTAGCAGCAATAACTGCAATCAAGCGTTTGCGATAACTTGCAATGAGTCTATTACAGCGCTCTGGAGGAATTTTGGCCCACTCATCTTTGCAAAATTGTTGTAATTCAGCTTTATTTGAGGGTTTTCTAGCATGAACCACCTTTTTTGGGCTCCATGAAGACCAAACGGGAGTCTTGTAAATTCATAAAGTCCATCAGGAGTCGTAAACCCCAAGAGAGGTTGTTTCATGACCTATCCATTCCTCTCGAACAACATCTAGGATGCCTCTTGGGCGCCTGCCAAACAACAGCTCGAAAGGACTCAAACCAGTGGATGCCTGCGGCGATTCTCGAACAGCGAACAAAACAAAAAGGCAGGACAGTGTCCCAAGTTGTGGGATCATTATGAGCAACTCTTCTGATTATCTGTTTTAAGGTTTTGTTAAACCGTTCAGTCAAGCCATTAGTTTGTGGATGGTAAACGGTGGTGCACAATTTCTTAATAGCGAACCGTTTACATAATTGTTTCATCACACGAGAAGTGAAAGGTGTGCCTTGATCAGTTAAAATTTCCTTAGGAATGCCAATACGGGTAAACATCACAGAGAGAGCCTTGGCTACAGACGATGAGTTTGCCTTTTTACAAAGCAGTTACTTCTGGATATCGTGTTGCATAATCAACTAACACCAGCAAATACTGGAAACCATTTTTAGTTTTCGGCAAAGGTCCTACAATATCTAAACCCACCCTCTTAAATGGGACATCCAAAATAGGCATAGGGCAAAGGGGAGCCCTAGGAGGCTTATGAGCAGAGACGATTTGGCAGTCAGGGCATGAAGTGCAGAACCGTTCAACATCTTTTCCCATATTTAGCCAATAAAATCGTTTCGATAATCGCTCTCTTGTTTTATCAGACCCCAGGTGTCCTCCCAAGATATGAGAGTGAGCCAGCTGTAAAAGAATTTCCCTATGTGCTTCAGGTACTACTAATTGCTCAATAAAGTCTTCCAATAGATGGTCCGAAATCACTCTGAAAATACAACCATCTTTCACCAGAAAGTGTGGTGTTTTTAGGCTCCCGTTATATCGGTCTTGGTAATAGGAATCATTGGCAGTGTAAGCCTGATTAAATGCATACTCCAACGAGCTATCAGCACGTTGCAAGCTCACAAAATCCTGCTGCTCGCTAGAACTCGGTTTGGGTTCTGAGACATTTACAATTTGAGAGGACGTGCAAGGGTCTTGGTCTTGACAATTTGAGAAATTCTCCAGGGAGTTTTCCTCCGACTCACTAGAGGGATCTGGTTCAATATCTAAATTGGGACCTAAATTGTTCCCTACTGCCACCAGTTTCCCGTCTCCCTCCCCCCGAATGGGTTTAACAGGTGAGTCGATTAGTGACTGTCGTTCAGCCATCAATATAGAAAAAAGAGCATTCCTTCTGCCTATCAGCAAAGGCCAAGGGGATGAATCAGAAATAGCAGACCACACTTTAAAGTGACGACTCTTATAAGTTACAGGAAGAAATAATGTCTCATAGTTCTTAACATCTCCATGTACACAGCGTATGTTAACAGTCTCGGTATTACTATGGTAACTGTCGTCAAGACAGTCACGTCTGACAACACAAAGGTCACTGCCTGAGTCCAAAAACGCCGTCACCTGTCGGCCCCCGAACTTTATAGTGAAAAATAAGCCATCTTTGTTTTTCGACGGATCCGGGATATTCGAGCAACAAACCTCTGCCACGCCAATTTCCATTGAACGGGCTGGAGACAGACGACAATCTCTCACTAAATGACCAGGCTGATCACACCGGAAACATCTTCGGTCGCCGGCACCGAATCGACGACGTCCACGACCACGACCTCTGTCTCCGGTAGCAGGCATCTCATTTGTGGTAGCAGCAACTGCATTTCCTGGTGGTCTAGCCGACGACATCTGAAGATCAGTTGTTGAAGGATGACGAGGTACACGATCAAGTTGACGAGGATACTCTGGGCGTTCCCTTATAGGTTTTAACACAGGATACTGAGTACCGAAGCTACCGCTTGTTTTGAAAGCGGTCTGGGAGCCTTCTAGACGTTGTGAAATAATATCTAGAGATTCAAGATTGTGACGAAGAAATTCATCTCGGATGGGTGCAGGTATTCCAAACAGCAGTACGTTCATAACAACTTTTTCAACGATGCGCTCAACTTTATCTCCCTCAAACCAGCATTGCACTTTAAGAATCAAATCTTGTATCTGACCACAAACAGATCTGTCCATATCCAACCTCCAGTTGTAAAGTGCAAAACCTTTTGACAAAAACGTCTTGGTTTTCTTCAAGACAAGCTGATCTTTCAAAAAATCATAATCGCCAAATTTGTCAGTAGGTATATTTCGTAATGAAAGTAGTGCATCACCAGACAAAAACTGGGTGACGATAACAGCCCAATGACGTTTGTCCCATCCTAACACAGTCGCCACTTGTTCAAAAGCCAAAAGAAATAGCTCTGGGTCATCAGATGGGCCCATCTTCGACAGGACATTCTTAGCATTGTCCGGAAGTGGAGGGAGAGGAAGCACACGTCTAGTAACTTGCGCAGGTGCTGGGGCTGGTGCAGGCGGAACATTCTGTTGAGGGATTGGAGAGACTCCATGAGGCTGAATATATTGTTGGCTGTCTCTTCGTCTGACAGACGGAGGCCGGAGACTAGACGTAGGACGTTCGGAATGCAAATTATCTTCTGAATCATATGGGATAGGAACATTCTGGGCGACTTGGAAAAGGTATTCGGCTTCCGCTTGTGCTAAAGCATCCATCTGTGCAACCACTCCTGGTACCACTTGTCACGCTTGGGTTACAAGATTGCACAGAAGACCAGTGGAAGTTGAAGAAACTCGGATTTTTATTCAAACACTGCAAACAAACATTTATCTTTTAAAACTGTTTCAAACATGCTCCTTGAAAGAGTTTACACCTCCGCTTGTCATTTAAAAGCAACCAAGGATTTCTTCTTCTTTGGAGGAATACATGCCAGGAGCACCAGAAGTCAGAGAGAGAGAAGCAGAAAATCAATTTATAACCACAGAGAGAAGTCGGCACAGTCTTTTTGACAAGGCGGAGTAGCGCGGGAGGCAGATTACGCGACAGAGCCGGCCAGAAGGAAAAGGAGAAATGTGAAGGTAGTCTGTTTAAGTTTCCTAGGGGTTTCCTAGGGCTTTTTCCAGGGGCATCTGTATCTTTTTGGGGGGTAGGATTAGCTTCGTAGCTCACAATATTATATATATATATATATATTATATATATATATATATATATATATATATATATATACACACACACACATACACTGTATATATTAAATGTATACTTTAACAGTAAAAAAGCCATAGTGCAAATGATTAAAAATAAAACCCATAAGTGCAGGTGTATTTATATTTAACAATGTTTAATTGCCAAGTTATTTGATTATGTGAGTGTATTTTTTTGTTAGAGAAATGGTGAATTTTTTTTTTTTTTTGGAAAGGAATATGGGGGAAGGATCTGAATCATTATTTGCCGATCAAGTAACATGTAATCGGTGATTGGTAAATCTCGATTGGAGCATCCCTAGTATATCCTATATTAATATTTGCGGCGTTGGTTATATTATCACTGACAAAGCCTCAAGTTCCAAAAGACTTTTTACAAGGACTTATACTTGGGCTTTGTATTAGCTAATTGTTAAGGAGATTATCAGACTATGCATCTCTCAGCCAAAGTGCTTTTGGGTAACACAGTAAGCAATCTAAAAATTACACAAGTTCCTCCAATAGGTCATTTTAATCTCCTTGAACCTGTGTTTTGGAATGGCCAAGACAAGTTTCAGACCTAAATCCCATATATAAATTGTATCAACAAATAAGCAGTTTATTTAGGAACATCCTGAAAAAAAGAGGAGAACCATATTTTATGAAAGTAATGACAGAATGATCAACAGAAAGCTTTTAATATGATGGTGCCACCAGTTGCCAAATCCAAAAGGTCTAAGATTACTCCACACTGGGACTTTGAATATACACAAAATTTGTTTCAATTCGCAAACCAGTATAATTGCTTGCAAGGCAAAACTTTTGGCAATTATAAGGGAAAGAAGGTAGTAAGCACTTCGCTAAACTAAGCTAGAAATCTGTAAAGAGTCTCATGCGAAAACAGACATGGTCTTGGGCTACTGAGCCCCACAGATTTGCTATTAGGAAAAATACTCTTAGAAATAATGCAAAAGCATCTTTCTTGAAGGCAGATTTTTAATATCAGTTTTACACTAGGGATGTTTTCCTAGTACCTTACTGCTCTTAACTATTATGCAATTAAAAGATTACATATTAGCATTCTGAGTCAGGAGCTTGGCTGGGTGAAAAGGATACAGAAAGAAAAAAATTTTTCTTTAAAAGCTGGGATATAAGTTTTGTTTTACAAACTATACAAACTGCAGCTTTTCAGGAGATTACAATAACCACAATTCTTTACATCCCTCACCACCTTCTGCCTTGCACAAGTGAAGCGAGAATAAATTGGCAAACGGTGCAGCCTTAGGAGGCTTTCAGGAGATTTTGGTTTTGTCCTATCGGTAAATTAGCTCATACTCCTGTTGCCCAACAGGGCAGACCTGTCAGCAAGCACCAAGCTGAAATCTTGTGATAAGACTAGAAATCACCTTAACACACAAAACAGACCAGAATGCTGAGTGACAGCTTTCCCATGGAAAGCTCACACCAGTTTGTGCTGCACTGTTACTTTTCATTATTACAGCTCCATTGTTTAATATTTGACTGAATGGCAGCTCGCACCTCTGAACTTCCTTACTTGGATATGACAGGTGCACTAAAACAGCAAGTTGAAGCTCAGATTCATTGCTGTCTGGTTATCTAAAAGATAGGATGGAAAAAGATGGATGCAAGAGTTGTTTAATTTCTTTAAGTGAAAAATGAAAAACAATTTTTAACTTTGAGAACTTTAGAGTGGGGAACCATCCAAGACAGACAGTATTACAGCTTATAATCAAAACACAAAGAGATAGGTTAACAAGAGGTGCCATTACAAGGATATGGCAGACAAAAAGATGGGCATCACAGGTTAATGATTTAGATCTAACAACAGACAAGAAGTGAACATGGATTTGAACACCAAGAGCAAAGGGCACGGACCAAGAGAGTGTATATTCAAAATCTGTAGCATTCCAACATACACACACACACGCACACACACACACACAACTAAAAACATTGGAGGAAATTTTTTTTCCCCCAAATGATAAAAATTGGAAACATCTCTATATGAAAGCATGCATAGACAGACACACTGAACTTGTACCCAGGGAAGTTTGGCTTTTTACATAGGCTTTTTAAATATGGACCTTCTGTGAAAAGGCTGCTGTACTTTATATCCAGCTACTGGAAGAGTTCGTTTAAAAAAAAAAAAAAAAAAAGAACCAACCACTAACGTGAAACATTTTAATGCAGGTGATGATGTAAAATTAATGTGCAATAGTAGCACATTCACTTGAAAGCCATGGTAATAGAGAACAATTTACAGAAATTGAAAAGTAAATCATGAGAGAGAGGACTCTTGTGAGGAGACATCTCAAAGGTGAGATGGACTGACACCAACTTTGCCAAACCACTAAGGGTGTAATTCTCTGGTGATGCCCAGAGTTGTAGAACTCCCATATTTGACTTCACTTAGTATGACACTACATATGCCCTAAATCTCAACTTTACATAAAGCACTAGCAGAAAAGAATACTGTGTAAATCAACAATCTCTGTTCCAAGTGTCTCCTCCTCTAGTGATTTTGCACATGGGTTTAACATGGACTAAGGGAGTAAGTTTTTGGTGTGCGTTTATTAAATTTAATGAACGATCACTACTGCTTTTTGGGAATATGTGCACATTGACACTTTTATTAAGAAAAAACCTAAAAGATCTGGCAATATAAGAGCAAAACAGTGCATAGTCACCTACACAACAGTAACACAGATGTACACGAGACTGGCCATAGCAGCCCCCCTGTAGTATTTACTGCCAAGCTTTATGTGTCATTCCAAACTAAGTAAGAGAACAAAGTGATAAACCAGAGCAGAACACAAGCAATCTTTAAATCCATTATAACTGGGTCTAATTAAAATGCGAACATTCTTGTGTATGCCTGATCTTTTGAGCAGACAACTGTGATCTCTACACCATCATTTGCCTGTTTGGACACATATTTAAAAGACTGCCATGTTGAAAAATGGAAAACTCTTATTAGGTTATTCACTAAATGGGTTGGCCTCTAATCTTATTATGGAAGTAATCATCCTACTAGACAGGCATTAGACTCAACTATTTTTGGTGTTAAGTCTATATCATTACACAATGCATTATACAAAGTTACAGTGCAGATTTAATGTGGAGGACAACAGAATAGCAATTGTTATTTCCGACTATCATATATTACCACTGATATTCTATTACACATAAGCGCCTTGAGTATGGAAAAGGCACTATATAAATATAATATTTAAATGTAAAAATATATTATTGTATATGTGTTCACATGTGTATATCTATAATTAACAAACATACCTAACGCCTTTATAAGTTTAAGTATGGGTGCCCTGCAATGGACTGGCACAATGTTTAAGATTCCCACGTAACACCCAGCAACTATGAATCCAATTAAGGGGATTCTTCCACATACACCTGTTCAGGGGTGCTTCAGAATTTTTAATTAAATTCAGTGTTGAATATCATAAATAAAAAATAGTCCACTGATTACGCTTATTTTCCTGCTGTTATTCCGATGTTAGATTAATCTTGAAGAAACAAGAACTGTTCTGTTAACCTCCTTATTGTTAATGTTTACCCCGGGAAAAACACGCCAAAAACATTGAACTTTTTTCAAAACGAAAAATTACTAAATGTAACAAAAGCATGTAAATTCAAAAACAACATACTGTAAATACAGTAGAAATGACAAGTCTAGTGTCCAATGCTATACTGATGCAGATTTAAAACTTGTGCTTCATGTGATATGTTTTGAGACAGTCACTAACACTCACCTTAATGTTGCAAATTGGTACAGTAGAAGCAGGTTTTTTGTGCAGTTTCCTTTTACGTATTTTTTTGTAGCTTGCACATGAAAGCATAGAATATCAGTACCTGATCTCCATGATCAATGAACATACATTGTGTTACTGTAGGCTACCACAACGCAAGGTTTCATGACTTCCACATTTCCCATGACATGCACTTTACCAGTTGGCACATTATGAACAGTGCTTAGACGGCTAACATCTTTGCTTGTCCCTGCACTTGTTTGCAATTATTTTGCCCTTTATATCATGCAGATAGGAGGAGGAGGAGGAGGAGCTTCAAGGTCGAATTCACTGGGCATATTACTGCGACTCAGTCACTCCATTTACAGTATTAAGCATTAGCTTCACTTTCAATGTGAAAATCTGATGACCAATTCATAAAGTCATCACTATCAATTGATTCGAACAATGTTTTAGTTTCAGTTCACTCTAAAACCGCCTTTATGGCTTTTCATTTGCCATTGTGTTTTTCTGTGGAGGCTCTGCCCCATTTCTGACTACTGATGAGTTACCTTAGCATTACCATAAAGTGGCAGAAAGCACAAAAATATATATTTTTTTTTTCTTCTCTGCAGCGTGATGTTACTTCATCTACTAGATGGCAGAATACTTTTTCCTAAGAGTTATTCAGGTAAAACACTATAAAGAATATCATTACACATCACCCAGAGACCATCTCAGGTGTAATTGTAATTTCATAGAATTCTGGTTAACATCAGGGCGGATAAAGTACCTTGAAATTATGGAGAAGGTCTTTGATTGCAGAATGGCCCAAAAACAGACCAATAAAAGCAGGAATGAGTGATCCAGTGTTTTATACAGAGATATTGGGTTTTTGTAGTTCATTGTCATTTTCACGTTTGTAATGAACATGATGGACGAATGTTTGCTCGCTTTCAAAACAAGATCTTTTACTGAATTTCAGCCCAGAGTTGCTGTTGGTGCAAAACTATCAAATTCCTTTCAGCAGATGGGACACTGGCTTTATTCTTGGGGCTAATCATTGGATGACAAGTGGGTGAACTGGCACCTGCTGTATTGTTTTGAGAGCTACAGGAGCACAATATTTCTGCTTTTCAGACTTCATGCAGGTGCAGAGTGCCTTAATCTCCACTCTACATAGGTAATCATGTTTTTCATTTAGCCTCAAAATTTGTTGTTGATGTCAAACACTCAGGTATTTTTACCCTCCAGCCATTTCTCATGGAATTCACATTTTCCAATTTGCTTGTCTCACCACACAAATTAATGCAGGGTAAATGTTGAGTAAAAACATGAGAAACACAATTGGGGTAAGAAAACAGGATAACCCAAGTTATGTTGAAGTAGATGTAGCCAAGAGCTGAATTCCTCTTCTAGAAGAAGAGGGGGAAAAAAATTCTTCCAGACATTTTATGACCTTGAATTTTAAAATATTTTAAGGCTTTTTAAAACCTCCACAGGAATCTTGGTAGGTAAATAAACATCAAACTTTTAATGCTCATTTAGATAAATCTAGTTTATTATGCTTCTGAAAAATCTGTTACATATTACACAATTCTGAATGATGGGCTCAGATACTTTTGAATTACTGTTCCTAAAAAGATGTACATTATACATCTAGATGCATCCTCACATTTAATCATCTCTTATATCACCAGAATTTATTAGGTTTGAGATGTGTTTTTTGGGCTATAACTCAGTCACTGCCACCATGAAATACACATCACATGTGGACAATTAACAAAAAGATGCACTTGTGCCTGTACTGTAAGAAATCTGTCTGCATTTTCAGTATCATGCACCATAGCACAGTTTTCAGTATTATGCACCATATCACAGTTTTCAGTATTATGCACCATAACACGGAGTACAGGCATGATTGAAAAAGAAAAAAGAAAGAAAAAAAAAAAACATGTTCAAATGGCATAGCATTTTCAAATAGTGACATTTTCATGTATGAATGTGTGCGTGCACGAGAGAGGCAGAGACAAATTTGATCTCATTCAAGTGGTTACTGGAATATAAAATAAACTATCGCAAAGGTACGTATAACAAAACAAGTGTGCTTTTATTCAAGAATAAAACTTAATAACAAAAAATTCAAGTGACAACAAGATACCAAGAAGACCACCACCAGGAACCAGTGTGTGTGTGTGTGTGTGTGTGTCTGCCTATATCCCTTCAGCGATGTCTTTTACAAGTAGCAAAACTTTAGACAGAAATCAAAGGCTTCTTTTTGGGTGCATACATTGTCAGCATGGCACTACCAGATCTAAACACTAGTGTGGTGAATTGCTCGTGTACCGAAGGGACTTTAGCTGCAGGTGGAAGTCCCATTTTACTTACTGTATGGCGCCAAGCAGAGTGTAGCAGTATATAGCCAGAGAAAGCGCTGTGAAGAAGCTGTCTGTTATGGTTCTGCTTTTGTCCAGAAACTGCTCCATAAGCTTTATGACCGCAGACTGGGAATGTCTTTGCCCTGGGTTGTAACTCAAAACACAATTCTCAACAAAACGTTGCCAGGTGTCAGAGATCGCAGCAAATCAGTTGTTTTTCACACGTTCTACACAGGTGTCTTTATTGTCAAAGCGCACATGCCACATGGTAGTCTGATAGCGGTCATAGGACAATGCATCTTTGATTGCCGGTACAACAAATAGTTCCGAGCAGGCATCACCCACAGCACCAACTGTGGTTGCCAACAACTCAGAGGAGGACAGGCAAGTTTGTTGTACCACGTGAACGTCACTGACAGAAAAAAACTGAATAAAAAAAAAAAAACGCTGAGTTTTACAAGCAGCCAAAATTTACACCGGGCATTACAAACTCAAATCAAATGTATATTATTATATTATAGTGATTATAATAGCAGCTCACAACCCAAAACATAGAGCGCCTGGACTTAAATGCTGCCTTATAACCCAAAGGTACCAGCTTCATTACCTCTGCACCATTCAAGAATACATATCAACTTCCTGTCAATTGACATTTCAGCTTGAGTTTGTAACTCATTGATAGCAACATGAAAAACTAATGATTATTTTTTTCCTTTGGCTATATTCTTGAATAAAAGCGCACATGTTTATTTGACATTTGGACTAAAGTCTTCACTCATTATACACTACACATAATTATTAGTATAACATGGAAAAAGTTTCTGTTTTAGCTGTGTTCAGCAGTTCCTGGCATCCTACACTTACACAGATCACTGTAGACCTGGGACACACATGAAAATGTATGTATTCCAAAGAACGATATATTATTTACCTTATACAACCCCAGGCACCTCATTGCAAGACAATGAGACTTGAGCTCTGAGAATTTTGTGACACATGCGGCTCTGTCGGTGGTGGGGGCTAGCAGGCTGCTTGCGCGGATTGACACATTTGCAAAATAAAAGGCACTGACAGAGAGGCGTATAGAAATTTAAGATGGCCCTGGATTGCAAGTTTATTCATAGGTTTCAGGGATTCTAGTGTTAACAAAAAGATGCACTTGTCCTTTTGTATATTTTTTGCTAAGAATTTCTCTCTCTCTCTCTGTCCTGCAGTTTTGATGCTTTACCAACAAATATTTCAAAACCCAAAGAAAAAACACACACACATACATTAATAATTATATATATTTATTTTATTATACACACATCTTCCAAGCAGATTTTCATTTTTTTTTACTTTAAGCGGGTCATGAAAGACTAGTAATCAATGGGAATTAGCAAGGTTCAATGACAGACTGGAAGACTAGCGCCGTTTCTGCTACGGTAATAAATGCAGTTGTAAATCTGCCTGAAATTGTATTGCAAATGAGAAGAGGAAAGAAAATTGAAAAAAGATTCTTGGTTTGACATTGTGAATGGAAATGAATAATTATGTTAACTACGGACTACATTCCCTTTGCCATTATTTCAGCAGCATAGTTTATTCTCTACAGTTAACCCTTGAATATTAGGCAGATAGACTTCTTTTTCATTCCAAACTACCTTTATTTGGATTTGTAATTACAGGCACAGTCCAAAACTAAAGGCAACACTCAAAACACAACTCCACAATGTACTGTAACAAAAGAAAACATAATACTATTATTAATGATAAAAATAGAGTAAAACAAATACATAACTCATTATTCAAAGAAGAGCTCTACCTTCCAGCCTATTAAATTTATTTATAGCTATAAATAGATGTAAGGCTCTACTGCAAGTGTTAGACACCAGGCATGAATACAATTATACAGTTTTTAATATCTAAAGGCATTAGGCACTAAAAGAAAAAAAGAAAATATACAGAAATATGCAATTTCATATTCAGTGGAGCATCCATATTAACATGACACAAATCCAGTGTTCAGACCAACCCTGTATTTGTAGCCGAATCAGGCAAACACTCCCCCATTAATCAATTTTGTATAGAGCTTATTTAATAAAGAGTTAAGTTTTGGAGAAATGACAACACTACATTATCTGCAAATCAGGGGTAATTATTCTCAAAAGGAATGACAGAGTGGTAGTCCAGATAGTGCAAACTCCTCTTAAACCCCACACCCAAGGAAGGAAACACAAAGCCTTCTGAGTCTGCATGTATCAATTATTTTCCAGGTACTTTAGGAATGTGGGAGAAAAGCTGAAGTCATTATTGTGTGTACAACTGGCTTCTTGTCCAAGGTTGAATCCTGTTTGACACCCAAAGTTGAAAGGACAGCCTTTATCAAGAGGGTTTTTGAACTTGTTGGTTTTTGAGTATTTCTTAGCAATCTCTTTAAGAAGGTTGCAGATGAAGCCACAGTAACAAGTGTTAGGAAGAGCAAAAAAATGTCAGAATTATTCTATTGCTCTAACACAATATACTGTATATCTATACTTGATCATCAGTTAGAAAATCCTGTAGAATTTCAAATGTATCCTTAAAAAGGTACTCTATCACTACAGAATCAGAATTTGATGTACTTAAAAACTCCTCAATAAATGAACAAAGCTACTAAGAGGGAAAAAAGTGCAAGAAACAGTGGTTACACATTTCTAGAAGTGCTAAATATTTGAACTATGGTTTGTGATGGATCACTGGGTAATGTGACAAAACATTTTTTAAATATTTCACTGCGGTTTATCTCTAATTTCTGTTCTCTATAGAACTGAACAATACACTTGGTTATGGATCATTTATTTAGAGCATGATTTAGCACTGCACATACTGAAATAACCCAAAGGGGAGTATTATCTATTAACTTCATCATTCCGGTTCCTTTCTGTATTTCACTTATTCTCTTTAATAAAAACATATTCACACAAAAAAAACACCAAAAAAATAAACTAATCTACATAACAACGAAGTCTGACAGCATATTTTCTTCAGCTCCCTGCATTTTATTAATCAATCAGTCACCCTTCTCAAAGCTTACATCCTACATTTACTGGGATTTGCATTCCATTACTACTGGGTAAGTTAATGATTTCACAGATGTAAACCAGGAAATGACTGAGAGGCCAAAAGGCTGTGCTACATGTATACATTAGTTCAAATACAACATTTTTATGAACATATCATGTATAGCCACAGTATCTGTTCAGAACTGACAAATTTGTGATAAAATCAAATATCTCACAACAAACATGATGTGGTTAAGAATCATTTTGGAGAAAAGCTCACCAATCACCTTGGGATTAATAAAGTATCTATCTATCTACTTAGGTGAAATTTAAAAAGGTATGAAATGCAGATTGGTGGAAGGTCAAGAACATTCTAATGAAAGACTTGCTTGCAAATTAGAATTTTTTTAAAATATTTTCTCAGGGGAAACTAAAATAACCAAATATTACATCCTTTGAATAAGAGGGGGGAAAAAAAAAAACTATTCTGATAAGAACTTCAAAGAATTTAAAATGAAGCGGAGATGTGGAGATTAAAGTCAAAATGTCGACTTTATTCTTAATATTTCCACTTTAATATTGTAGTTTAGTTTGTCATTAAAGTAGAACGTTGTAAGCTTCATCTTAAAATCAATGTTTAATCAATGTTTTCTCAAACTCCATCATAATTAACATAGTGTATTAAATGTTGCGTATTAAGCATTCCCTAACCTAATGTTAAATCACTATGTGCTTCTTAAACGGACTTCCTCTTGGACAGCGATCACCACACAGAATAAATTCACTACATACATTATTACTCTCTGAACCTTTAGAATGCAAAGATAAATACTTGATAACATTGACATGATGAAATGCATTAAAGCATGTGTTAAACATGTGGGGGCCATGTTCTGGGTGTTCTCTGCCTGGAGTTTGCATGTTTTTCTGGTGGGTTTAATCAGCGTGCTCGTTTCCTTGCAAGAGCATGCAGGTTGTGGGATTTTGTGATGCTAAATTGATCCTAGTGAATGTGTGCGCTGGTATTCACCATGCGATGAGCTGACACACCATCCAGGGACTGTTCCTGTCTTGCTAACTAATTTTGACAGACCTTTGTTTTTCTTTACTGTGTCCCTTTTTTTTTCTTCTCCGTGGTCATAATATGCTTCTGCAGTTAATTCAGAGGACGACTCCAATGAAAAATTTTTCAACAAAACATAATTCATAACAGCCACCTAAAACACTAACTGTGCATTACATGTTTTAAAAATGCTGGTGGATTGTAAGTTGTAAGCACTGGTGTAAGGTGTAATCTGCAACTGAAATTTTATTAAAGTTTTAACATTTACATTTAGTGTTTGACTTTCAAACTCTACAATGACAAAATGATTATTAATGTTGCTAATACTTGTGGTGAAATGTAGATAACATTACTTTGTAATTTAAAAAAAAAAGGAAAGTTCTTCCAATGCCTGACCAATAAAACAAGAATCCTAGTACTGTTATTATTGATCTCGTATGAGACCTGATGCCAAGCACCCAACAGAAGAGTGGAAAGTGAGGGAGAGTTACAAAGAAAATAGATGATAAAGGCCTGGAAACTGCTTGAAATTGTTACTGTTTTCACATCACATGCAATTGAATATTCTAAACACCTTGTTAAAGAGTGCATTTTCTACTGGAATAAGGTAGTAAGGTTAATAAATAATTTGCAGATGTAATAAAATATAGATTGATGCAGTGAATAGGCTGGGGGGGGGGGGGGGGGGGGGAATGGAAAGATCAACAGTTTAATCTAGTTTTTATCATTTCCACTTGACTGCACAGCAGCCACAACTGCCACTTAGGCACCTCGTTCTTAACTGCAAGCAGTACGTTTCCTGCAAATGGAAATTACAGTGAAACATTCTTTTATGGTTTCTTTATAAATACTGTGATTTCTGTATCCAAAAAAATACTGCATTATCAAACAACCATGCTTTTGCTCAATATAATTCAGTTTAAAAAAAAAAAAAGAAGAAGTCTGAGTAACAATGCATTTAAGTACATGATAACCCAACTTTACTAGCCATGACAAAACAGAAACAGATGGGCAGGCAGTAAATGACAGATGAGGAAACCGCAAAGTAAATATTTTTTTTGAAAGCAAGCAGACAAGCTAGAGATTGAGAATGCTTTCTGCAACTTCCCAATTGGGTAGCTAATTGATAATTTGCAGCTTCCAAATGGTTTTCTTTAAGAGCCATCATCTTAAACTAAAATGAAGTGTTGTTGACACCTATGATTTCTTCTTCCCACCTGCAAGAAAATGCAGTGTGCTAAGGAGAAGTCTAACTACATACTGGTTTGAAGCTGCTAGCTATACAATCTGTTTAAAAGAGACTGGATAGAACATTTACCTTGGTTTCTGATACTGAATAAAGTGAAAACTCCTGCTTTAAAAAGCAGCATGAATAAAATTCAAAAATAGATGTAAGCTTGCTTTTAACATTTCTTATTCAAATATTACATAATAAAATGGTTTAGAAAATAATTAAGACTGCATCGTCAATATGAAGTCTACTTTGCATGTCATCACTAAACAAGCATAAGCAAGATTCAAAATCCATCTGTTTGTGGTATTATAAAAATTATTGTAGGAAACCCTACATCTTGATTATTTTGACCTTGATGACACCTATTTTGACTGACTTGAACAGGACACTTTTTTGAAATAGCTAGAGGCAAAAATCAGGGCTTTGTATTTCATTATTAAAATTACTTTATGATAAGAACTCTCTATGATCATTACTTATATTCCTCTTTTACACATTCTATATATAAATACACATACACATGCAAATATACTGTACAGAGATATGCATATATACACCTATACATAGATGTAGATAACGCATGTCAGTCTGTCAAACAATTACTCACAAATTAATGGGGTAGAACCTTGATGTTGCTCTTAATAAAGCGTATGAACTAATATGGTCTGGAAATTAAAACAAAAAAAATGCTTAGGTAGTGGCAACCTGGTGGGCAGAAAAGCTTATTGCAAAGAAAGCACAGTCCCTGTAAGTCTATCTATTGATAATCCCCCAGGATGTGATACATACGTGGCACAACTAGTAATCAACTGTAAGTTCTTATGTTTGTAAACAGGTGGGGAGCTTATTGGTGTTTATTTTGTAGCATTTTAGGACCATAGGCTGGTTGTATGTTTCACTACTATATAAAAAATGAGCATAGAAATATTAAGTTCTAGAATTATGTATTACATGATCCGGTAAACATTGAGAAAAACTTTTCATTGGTCAAAACAAATGTTAAATAATGGTAATCCCGAGTACTGGTAGTTAAAGCTTTGATTTTCTGCTATTTACTGTTCAGAAACAAAAGCTATAAAAACGCGATCTTTAAACTGTATCAGAAAATGTGAAATCAATATTTTTAGAAAAAAGTTATGATTTTTATTTGCTTCCTTAAAATGGTAAAATATTACAAAAATTACAGTAAATTAAATAATGGAATGTATACATAGGCAATCAAAAGAAAAAATATTCTTGGTAAAACTGATGGGTGTATTTTCTGCCACCATGTGGTTAAATAAGATTTTGCAACTATAAAAGATGAATGGCAGCAGAATAAATGATATGGTTTTCACAAGATAAATCATTGTTCGAATGGCCTCAAGTAGTATCAAAATTATTAATGTTGATTACAAAAAAAGATGAAGACAATGATAATGTTTACAAAAGGTGCCACAAGCCGTACAAGATACTAAATAAAGACGACAACACCCAAGCTGTATATGATTTATTATTTATGTGCATAATGTGTTAGCAGTCATTTCAGCAAAAAGCAAGTCTTTTTACAAGTCTTAACAATTATACATATAAGAGAGATACAAAGTCTTCCTCAACTTGTTTCTATTATCTGTGTGCTAAAGCAGCACTAATAAGATGAAGTTCCACAAAACTTACAGTATAAAATTTAAAAGCATCGAAACTTAAGACAAAATCTGGTGATCAAAACCTAATAGGCTACTGCTACAACATTAATAAGAATGCACATGTAAAATAGAAGGAAGGAAAAACAATTTATAATCAAATCCCAACTACTGTTGTAATTATACATTATTCATTTCCTAAACTGTGCTCAATATTAATTTCTTGTACCATACTAGCACAATATGGATTATTAGAAAAGAGAAACAGACAATTTAAGATGCACAATGGAGAATTACTCACACATTCACTTTTTGAAGGATGAGCTATAGTACCACAGGTGAGTTGTAACACACATTTTTAATTGCTGCTTAATTAAGCTGCTGGTGTTTTTTCTAGATGGCTCTATAAACACAAAAATACTTTTCTGTCAAGCTGCTTGTCTGACTATGTGTCTTTTACATTTAAATTATTCTGTAACTCTAAAACATAGTAACCCTGGCCCTTTGTTTAGCTTTAGAACTAAATATTGTAAATGGCCTCAACCGAAGGATTTATACACATAAATGTATAATAACCATGTACAATTACTATAAATTCAAATATTACCACCAATTTTAACACAATGTAATATATTTCTAAGCTGTGTTTTACATTTTTGGAACAAAAAAATTAAATGTTTATAATGTAGTGGAAAATGTTCACACAAACGACAAGTAGTGAGAAGTGCCATTAGTGCTCACTGAGCAAAGATGAATCTGGTCAATATGCAGTCAGACAACAGTATGCAATTGTCAACTTGAATTTACAAATAGAGAAAATGGAGTCCCACTAACATACAGCATTAACACACTTTCTGCCATCCCCTATATCTGAATAATCGCAAAACAGTCAAATATCATTAGCTTTACACACGAGTTTCCAATCAAAAAGCTACAGAACAAGCAGCTGGCTATACATGAGCAAAGCGGTAAACTACAAAAATTGGGAAAAAATGGAAGCATTTTAAAAAGAAAGTAGAAAAACAAAAAAACAGGATAAAAGGTATATTTTATAGCATTCAAAATTGCAGATTTTTAAATTACAAGGAGATAAAATTAGAACGCTGAAGCATTAAATCATAAGACACAGCCCAGACTTCAGAACCAAAATATGGAAAACTGGCAAGAAGCTAATGTACAGTATGTGTTATACATTACTGAATATAAAAGTATCACAAAGGCAGCATACCATCATAACTTTAGAAATTTTGTAGCTCAAATCCAGATTGGATACCCAAAAATTCTTGAACTAGACAGAAAAATGAAAGGCAATTTTTAAGAGCTTAAAGCTGGACAATTTAGGGTAACTAGGATGATGGGAGTTTGCATTGGTGTGTGTGTGTGTGGGGTGTATGGTGAGGGTATCCTAAAATACCACATTACTACCAAAAGAACTGATAAAATTAAATATTTTATAATCCTCTTTAATAAAATCCCTGTGTGCATCCAGGTGTCCGTGTGTGTGTGTCTTCTGGTGAAGTGCGTATGCGCGGGGCACGGTGCAATGCGCGATATTACTGTCAGAGAAAGTTACAGGTGTTTTACGGAAATACAAACCAGTATTACTGTCAGAGGAAATTACAGGCATATTACCGACGCGCACACCTGTATTACCGCCAGAGAAAATTAAAGCTATATTACGGACATACAAGCCAGCGGACGTACACGACAGTATTACTGTCACAGAAAATTAAAGACACACAATACACGGCGGCAGCCCACGAAGAACGGTCAGCTTAGCAAGTAGACATCAACAAAAGAAAGGCTGAAAGAAAGAAAAATACGACCAACAAAAAGAATGAGGTCAAAGTCCCTTGCCATTTAATATAGACTGTTCCTACTAATGTTTATGCACTACTGTTCTAGTGCCCGTTATTGTAACGGGCTTAATGACTAGTATGAAATAAAAGCACTGGGGACTTCACCAATATCCAGTCATATCAAAGCAGCCTATGATTCTTGCTGGAAAGGAATTCCAGCGCATTCAAGTCCTTATTATGCAAGAACACCACCCCATAATGCATCTCACCTTTTATCAACCCAGTTATTCAGCGGATGCTTGGTTTCTTGCTATATTTAACAAAACATTGTGAACTCTTATGTGAAAGTATTAAACTGCATTGGCTTCTATAAGACTAGTGAACTGGAAAAATGTGTTCACTTTATAATTCAAATATGAATGAATTAAGAATTAAAAAAATAAAATAAAAATGCACTTCTACTGCTGCCATATGTTGGGTGTAACTGTATTTTATTATTTGCAAATCTAGTTGCTTCATGAATGAAAAACAAAGCTTTCTTATAGGAGAAATTCAGCAGCCAGTCAGCCTGGGCACTCTGTGTGATCATCACTACACTCAGCTGTAGTGTTTTGGTTAACTTGTATCAGTAATTGGGAGAGAGTTGCAAATTGACTCAACCCTTACACATTACACTTGCACCTCATGAGAATATGCAGGTGTGAACGCAGCTAATTTGAGGCTGCTACCATGGCTCTATGTCAGATGTATACTGCCGAACATCAACAAAGTGAAAGAATCCTTTACATTGATGTCCAGTTCGGAAAATTCAGCCTGCAATGGTATGGGTCCCCTTTGCAGAATTGTCATCAACTGTGATACAAAATTAGATTAAACAGAACTGGGATTTTTACATCTGCAAAACTACAGGGATACTATAACTAACCATTTTATTAGGTGCAGCTTCTCATTAACGCAGTGATTAGCCTACCAAACGACAATTAGGTGGCTACAACTGTGATAAGAAGCACGATTTTTAAATAGCGTGCTGGCTCTGAACAGGTGTGGGTGTGTGCATGCTGGCACCGCGCCAGGGTTAACTGGAGTGCTTGGCTGATTGTGCATTCACATGCAAATGTGAGCGGATCAGTCAGGTGCCTCATTCACACCTATGTGTAGGCAGAAGACCAAACACGTACCCAATCAGGCTGTATATAGGGAGCCAGCATGGCAGAATCGGGGCAGGAGTTCAGAATCAAAGGGATCAGATCAAAATTGTAAATAATGAGAGAACAGAGGCTACAGAGGTGAGAGAGGCAGGATGGTAAGGAGCCCGCATTGATTAGAATGGAGGCAGGTAATCAGCAGTATGCCTCAAAGGAGCGAGTAGCAGTCTGGGCTCAAATGTGGGGCTGGCAAAGGGGCACTCTGAGGAACACAGGGAGGAGTAGAAGCTGCCCCGTTGTACAACACGTGTGTTCCTCTTGACTCCAACGGACTGGCAGAAGGACCACAAACACAGGATGTAACGTTTGACTGCTTCCATCAGGGGGGTTTCCTGATGCTGCAAGGTCCTGATGGGATAAGGTGAGTAGACACCATATTTTAGTAAGAGGTATTTGGGTTTGTGTGTATTTGGTCTATTTATGGAACATTTTAAACTACACTTTGCTTTTATGGATTTATTTATTGAAGACCTTTTGCGCTGCACTTTTTTTTTTTTTTTTTTAAAGAAAAGTACTTGGCACTTCTGCATCAACTCCTCACTGAATGTGTGTGTCCTCATTTGCCCAGCTCATCTTGGGTCATGACTATTGACTATTACATGTTCAAGAGGCTCCTTATATACTTTATGTAGTAAATAGATATGGTCAATGGGACTTTGTAGCAGTTTGCATAAACAGACATAATGGACAACAGAGATGGCAGAAAACCACTTTGTTTTTATGATACTGATATTGAAACTTTGACTATCTAATGATTATCTAACGAAATGAACCCTGCAGAGTTCATCAAAATGCAAAAATGCTCAGGACCATCACCAACCTCTGCAAAATTCCTGAACGTCAGTGGTTGAGGAGGGCTTGAGTGGTTTATAATGGTGCAATGGACCCTGGCGAATAGGGAAGCATCTGCCAACTATGTTGGAGCAATTATTGTGATTAAAAATGTGACCTGAGCTGTGAGACAGCAGTGCTAAAAACTGCACCAGCGTGCTTCAAACAGAATATATTGTGGTAAACTAATCTCTGCAAAGTTATCTAAATATAAAACATAAAATAACTGATCTCATAAGTGTTCACCCCCCGTAATAGGACACCTGTAAATCACATGCACAGCCAATTAGTTTTAGAAGACCCATAATTACTTCAATAGAGGTAGTCTGTCTGGAGTTAAGGTGTTACAATCGTTTGTGATAAAAATGCACCTTATCTGAAAGGTCCTACTTGTGCCGAGTCATTATTTTGGTCTAATCTTATACAGTCAGGGCAAAAGAACATTCCAACAACTTAGATATTTTCTTGTAACCATCCCTTGATGTTTCAATCACCTTTTCACCAACTCACTGAAAATCCCTTGGAATCTAGTTAAACCAATCATTAGGAAATGAAGAGTATGGCTGAGCTGTTAATCATCCTAGAACAAGCTGTCCATAGAAAAAGAGTGATCCTGCAAGACCTCAACTAGTGAGGGAAGCCACCAAGAGACCTAAGGAAACTGAAGTATATTGGCAAAGAAAAGCCAGGTTTAAAAACAAAAGCATAAGACATCTCGGCTACGGTTTTCCAGGAGGCACACAGGATGATTTTTTGAAAAATCAGACAAAACTGCATGCTTGAAAAAGGCTGTTCACTCACAATCCTCATGGATACGAAAAACTGAATTAAAGGGGGTGAATATTTATCAGTGCTTTATATTCCAATCCACTTAGATCATTTGCAGAAACCTGTTGAGTTTTGGTGAGAAGGCAAATCGGCTCTCCAACTCAAAAGTGTTGAATGATTCGAGACAATAAAAAATTGCCATGGAACAAAACAGTTGTACTGGGTTGGGTCTATGAACATTTCAGCCTAAACTATATAGGCAATAGTAAATAAAATGATAACCTGTAAAATATTAAACACACAAAGTCAATACCCAAAGCTCGTTTTTAAGAAGGCAAGTCAATTACACCCTTAATGAGCAAATAAAGATACAAATAGAATGTGGCACAAGATCGGCAGAACAATGCTATAAATATCACAATAGAATGCTCAGCATATAATATTAGATTAGACACCCTACCTTTTACCATAGCAGATCAGTTTAAATACCTAGGGGTAAATATCACAAGTAAACACAAAGCTCTTTATCAACAAAATGTTGCCGTCTGTATGGAAAAAATTAAGCAAGACTTGCATAGATGGTCAACCCTCCATCTCACTCTAGCTGGAAGAATTAACATTGTTAAGAGGACTATTCTTCCTAAGCTTTTTTTTTTTAAATTTTTATTTCAAAACATTCCAATATACAGTGGAACCTCTAGATACGAGTTTAATTCGTTCCAGCACTGAGCTTGTATAGCGAATTTCTCGTATCTAGAACAAACTTCCCCATTGAAAATAATGGAAATCCAGTTAATCCGTTCCGCACCCCAAATATATTAACATAAAAATCAATTTTCCTAACAAATAACACTGATAAATTATATATACTGTAGTCTACCTTTAATAAATAACACTGGTAAATAATATAACTGATTATTAAAAGAATCAAAACAGGTGTCCAAAGTGTAGTAGAGCATTCAATAAATCTTTAAATAAATAATCCTTAAAACAGTTGTGAAGTGGAGGTTTAAAATACACAAGAATAACAATCCTTTAACACGAGGTTAAAACGTCAAAAGGATGCAGTCTTTAAAAAACAGATGACAATCCCCGGTGCTTCTTCTCTGTTAGCATCTCACCTGTGGGCTCTGCAACAGGCGAGACACTCTTAATGCAGCTGACCTTCTCTACACCGTCCTGCTTCAGCTGTTTGGCTCGCCTGTTCAGCTCACTGTTCAGCTACACGCTAGCCTGCACTCGCTTGCTCTCCCGCACCGACGCCTGCCTGCCTGCCGCAACCTCCGTTCTCTCTCCTCTCTTTTCTTTTACTTCTTCTCCCCCTTAACCGGCTCACGCTTCTCTATATATGCGGGGAGGACATGGCAGCTGCAGCCCATCAGCCACAGGAACAATCATGGATGTGGGCAGTTTCCCACCTGTGCACTTAAGTGAGAAACGCAGACACCGCAGATCGCGGCTCGCAACTGCTACCACGCCCCCTCGCTAAGCCGCGAGCTATACCCACAGCCTGGCTCGTGGCTCGTTACGCGAGCCAATGCTCGCATTTAGATCTGAATTTTTCGCTCATACTTTCCTCGTATTTTGAATTTCTCGTATACAGAGGTGATCGTATCTCGAGGTTCCACTGTACATCAATAAATCAGTTTTTAAGCAATTAGATTCAACAATAACCTCATTTATTTGGAACTCAAAACATCCACATATCCAAAGAACGACCTTACAAAGACCTAAGGCAGAAGGTGGCATGGCCCTACCTAACTTTCAGTTTTATTACTGGGCAGCAAACATACAAGCTATAAAAACCTGGACACTAATAGATGAATATACACAGGCTTGGTCCGCAATAAAAATAAAATCCTGCAGTACTTCTTTATATTCCCTGTTTTGTGCCCCAATAAATGCAAGTTATTGCCAATATACTAATAACCCAATTGTGCTTCACTCACTCAGGACATGGAACCAATGTAGAAAGCATTTTAAGATGGAGAATCTTATCTGTGGCACCCCTGCAAGAGAACCACCTCTTTCAACCCTCGCAAACATAAGTTTTTAATATCTGGAAAAGATTTGGGATTAAATTGCTTAGAGATCTTTATATTGACAACATCTTTGCATCCTATGAACAATTACATTCCAAATTTAACTTTCTAGCTACACATTTCTTTCACTATCTTCAAATTAGGAACTTTGTTAAATAGAATTTGCCCGATTTTCCTCATCTTGTGCCCTCCTCTATGCCGGAAAAAATATTGCTCAATTTCCAGGATTTAAACACCATCTCTGCAACATATAAAATTATTTTACAGTCCCTCCCTTTCAAAGATCCAAGAGGACAATGGGAAAAAGATCTCTTAATCAATACATCAGAAAAGGAGTGGAAAGTAGCAATACAGAGAATTCACTCGAGCTCCATATGCGCAAAGCATACAATTATTCAATTCAACATTATAAATTGAGCACATCTGTCTCGCTTAAAATTGTCCAAAATGTTTCCAGGGCAAGATCCAACCTGCGAATGCTGCAATCAAGTCCCAGCCTCACTGGGTCACATGTTTTGGGCCTGCACCAAATTAACATAATTTTGGACCTAAATTTTTAAGTGCCTCTCAGACAGCCTTGGTATCACAATCCCTCCTAACCCATTAACAGCTGTGTTTGGTGTTCTTCCAGATCGGTTTAAAGTGAAGAAGGACAAACTGATTGCATTCACTACACTTTTGGCACGTAGACTTATTTTGCTAAACTGGAAGAATCCTAATTCTCTTCTTTTAAGTCAGTGGGAAACAGATGTTTTATATTATTTGAAATTGGAAAAAATCAAGTTCTCAGTCAGAGGATCTGTACAGAACTTTTTCAAAACCTGGCAGGATCTAATCAATAATATTTTAGAATAAGCTCTTAAAGCACTGAAGAAGCAATTCTCTTCGCATTTTTTTTTTCTCTTCTCCATTTATCTCTATTGCCCTATTAAACTAATCAGTTTAGGTATGTTTACAAGCTTTAAGGTCTACCCCATTGGCCATGCTCTCTTTCTCAGGGGTGGGGGGTTGATCTGTTTTCAATCCTATTTTTTGTAAAAACTGATCTATTTGTATGGAATTATTAAAATTAATAAAATTTAAAAAAAATAATGCTCAGTTTGACAAAATACAAAGAAGTGAACATAGTGTACTTTGAGTACTGCATGCAGTTCTTATAACAATAGGAAAAGCATTCAAAACACCAACCAGCTAATTCTACAGTAAAAGGGCATGAGGTATAAACAATGAAAACAGTGAATTTTAACACCTTGATAAGGTCTGCCAGATATTTTAACATTTTTAATCAAATTCTCTCTGTATTTTCTTAGGACTGGAATAAAAATGATGAACAAATTTAGTGAAGGTTGACAATTCTTTCACCCAGAAGGTATTAATGTGATGAGTTCATCGTGAGAACAAGTAATTAACAAAACACTTGGACTGTAATTACTTTCTGCTAGAAGGCAATTCTCGTCAGAATCTCAAGGAATCTTTGCATTCTTTCTAGCCACTTTCTGGAGGATTCACATAAGCAGTGAACTGGGATTTCCCCCAAACCATAAAGTTCCAAAATGATTCAGAGAAAGTCCAGTACTTGATCTAATTATATAAATAGTGCTTAAATTAATTTCCATCACATATCACTTGCAGATACATTTCAGTCTATAGTAGAAACAGCCAAGTAGACAGAAAAATGAAGAGACTGAGACAGATATGGATATTACACTTAATTAGTAATGCTGCAAAAGAGACAAGTTAACTTTCAGGATGTGCAACTTCACATTCATAAAATGAATGCATATATTTTTAATCATTCTTGATGAAGCTGTGGGTGGCACGGTGGCGCAGTGGGTAGTGCTGCTGCCTCGCAGTTGGGAGACCTGGGGACCTGGGTTCGCTTCCCGGGTCCTCCCTGCGTGGAGTTTTCTCCCCGTGTCTGCGTGGGTTTCCTCCGGGCGCTCTGGTTTCCTCCCACAGTCCAAAGACATGCAGGTTAGGTGGACTGGTGATTCTAAATTGGCCCTAGTGTGTGCATGGTGTGTGGGTGTGTTTGTGTGTGTCCTGCGGTGGGTTGGCACCCTGCCCAGGATTGGTTCCTGCCTTGTGCCCTGTGTTGGCTGGGATTGGCTCAAGCAGACCAATGTGACCCTGTGTTCGGATTCAGCGGGTTGGAGAATGGATGGATGGATGATGAAGCTGTGATTTTTCACATAATGCTCATTCTGTAATTTTGTATTAAAGGTGTTGGAGGCATAAAAGTAAGGTGACTGAATAAAGAAAACCGTAATGTCTATGTCACAGGACTTTTCAAGTGACAAAACACATTTGCTTATCACCATTGATTACCAGGTATTGATAGATTTTCATGCACCAGAAAATCCTATCAATTATATAACTGAACTAGTCAAGTATTGAATCTATGAACCTTAAGCAGTGGCATCAAAATCCGATCCAGAAGAGCCACAGTTGGGTGCAGTTTTTCATTAGTCACTTCCTCAATTATGTTTAATTAGAAACAATAACTGGCTCTTATATCTCTATTTAATTTAATTTATTTATTTATTTATTTATTATGTATGTATGTATGTATGTATGTATGTATAAACTTTTAAGGCACAAGTGCAAAGAATGTAGTGTATTGAACATGTCCAATTTTTTTTTTTTTTTTTAAATAGTTGAATGGATGAACAAAATCATGAGACATTTCTTATTTATATTTTCCACACTTCAGTTAAGTAATACACAAAACAAGAAGATTTTACTTTTTGCATCTCTAAATATCACAATAATGATAAACAACAAACCACAGCCTAGATATCAGTCCTATTTTAATCTCTTCCAACCTCTCACTCTTGCACAAAAAATATTCTGGCAATTTATAATGTAAACATAACATTTCCAAAATTAATATAAGTGACTGCAAAAGTAGTAGTAATAGAGAAAAGTAGTAATTAAAATGACAAAATAATATAAAGTTAAAAATAGTTGGGATATTCATTCTGGATTTAAAACAATATGTTGAACAGGATATTCTTAACACTGATTGCTAAAGGAAGCTGAAATTCTTGCTCTAACTCCATACAGTAAGCCAACAGAAAATAATTTAATAACCTCTCTTCTATTTAAGTAGACCTGTATATAAATTAGGAACTACAGCAAATGGATAGCTGGGAGGGTGTCCATTTACAAAAAATTCACTCTACTAAAATGTGCAGAAATGATTAAATAAAATGTTAGTCATCAATACAAAAACTAAGGTAAATTAAGGGATATTACATTCTAATACCTCTTCTATTAAACAGTTTTGGCACATGGAGTACTGTGAGAAGCTCTGGTTATCACAGTACAAAACAGACATACTATACCAGTACTAGAAGATGTTCAGAGAAGGGTGTTTAAGTATATTTAAATACAGAAGGACATGACCAATTCAGACAAGATAAGGGAGCTATAATTTGTTAGTCTAAACTGAGAATAGTAATTGGGGTCCTCCAAAATTCCAAAGACAATGATAAAATTGACTGTGCAGAATTCACTCAACCTATAGATGGAATCACATTCTCAAGAAACTTAAGGGTAAATGCGTTTAAAAATAGACACTAGGAAAAAGTGAAGTTTTAGAACAAACCTTCCATGATAAGCTTTGAACACAATTTTGTTATTGGCTGATAAAATGAGCTTTGACTCTCAGCTGGTCTTTACCACAGAGTGCCAACACAAACTATATTACCAAACATTTTTCAGTAACTATAGGTATTTTCAAAGTAAAACATAAGAAAACACATATGTAAGTAATCAATAATAAATAAATTTGTTCCACGTTTTCCATACTATTGACCAATTCAATAAATCTTCAAATGATTCCCTCACCATAGATTTATAATGTCACATGAAAATGTCAGATTTTTCAGTCTTGGTCAAAAAGATAAACTGGGTAACAGAATGCTCTAAAAAGGTCCTACCCCACTAGTGATCTTAAAATTTGTTGCCAAACAAACATTAAGGGCATTTTCAGAACACAAGGTTTATAAGGGAAGAGGTACTTAAAGAACATCTCACAATGTTTATAATAAAAAAAAAAAAAAAAAAACCTGCTAACACCAATTTTTATTACTCAGACATTTGTTAGGAATTGCAGTAAATATAATGTAATGGGGAGTGTTGGAGTGGACAGCAGTTAATAAAGATGACAAGTCTATTGATATACAAAAGCTTTCAAAAACAGCTGAGTTAGTTATATCAGAAACTCAAATTTATTAACGGATTTTAAACAACTGTATACCTTTTAAGTCATATGCATAGTAAAGTTCTTGTTTCTTATATCAATGTGACATTTTCAAAATGTAGATTTTTGGGGGTTGCTGAAATCAAATCCTTATATTAGAATTTAAGAGAGATGCCCAGTTGAACAACGGGGGAACAATTGGCAGTACAGCAGCTCCTTAGGATCATGTAACAGAAAAAGGCCTTTCACAAATACTGTATCATTACCTTGGGTATTGTGAAATGGGTTGCAAGACGGATGCAGACAGGAAATACATTCTGGCCAAAGAGCATAGGTCTGTATCTAAATTAAATGTTGGAAAGAAAAGATTAAGATGAGTATTGTATATATTTGCCAGCTGAGCCATGGTGCCCTTTTAAATTGCAGTCTCCTGAGGGGGAGAAAAGTAGTGTATGCTGCAGCTAGTCCTTTATGTAAGATGATCATAGCCTCTCACTGAACAGTGTTCATATTAACTGCTGCTGCCATGGAGAAAAAAAAAAAAAAAAAAAACGCATACAGAAAAAGGTGACAGATCCATTCAGTTTCCAAAAGCTCACTGATTTCACCTATTTGGAAAGTTAACCATGTTATGCAACTATATATTTTCTTCCTTACCCCCCCCCCCCCCCCCCAATCTTTAGCTTAAAAAAAATGTATTTTTAATCAAATGAATCTCTGTGGCAGCAAGAGTCAATTGAGAGAGCCCAAAGTTGCAAGTTTTCCTTGCAACCAGTCTTTGCCTACAAGCTACAAACTGACAATAAATGTATAATAAAATGCTGTTTGTTTATAAAGGTTCATGTCTCCACTTAGTACAGTGGTTCCAATAGGTTCAGGAAACAATTGCAAATAGATCTCTATATTATTTACGATAATTTTAGTGCAGTGGAATGCCCGTGAGTATTGCCAATATTATGTTGTATTTGTAAATAAGTACAAACAAAAACAGTACAGTGCCTTAGCCTGGTAATAGGATACCCTTTTCTTTTGCTCTTGTTTCTCAGAGTACAAGTTGGTACTGAATCATGAAACATGGTTATTTATCAATTTGCATGAAAGAACTATGAGGCATCATGCAATCCTTGTGGGAAGAGGAGTTTAAAGAAGTTTTTCCCTCAGTAAAGTGATTGAGTAGATAAAAATGTTCAAAAATGGTGAGACATATGTGATGGATATATATAGTTGGAGATGGCCATCAATACCGACCACAGATGAGAAGAGGGAAGCAGCTAGCACCATTCTTCTCAGACAGAATAATAATGACGAAGAAAATTGCATTTCAGGTTGGAGCAGTCACCGATTTAAATGTAATGATAAAAGTGTAAGATGCAGTATAAAACAGAAACAAACTCTTTGCAACTTCGTCCACTATGATTAACATAGCTATTTAAGTTTTAACTAACTTGGCTTCAAATGGTACAATATGAAAATGTAATAAGTTTAATAGAGTGTGCAAATAACCACTGATCTCCTAAATCAGGGGGTTAGGCTACTGAAAAATCCTGTGGAAATGGAAACCGCCAATGCTCAACCATTGATCCCATAGGGAAAAATTAGGTTAGGACCCAGCAGACCCTATTCTCTATACATTTTCACTACCCCTTGCCATAAATGTATAATGTCATATACAGAAAAACAGCTAAGGTCGCCATGAGTTTGCTCCTAAGAGGATTTGGCAAAACACTTACTAGCACTATTTGTCACTTCCATTGATGAAATTGAAAGATCCTTCCACAGACTCACCTACAAAAACTTTGTCACGACTTTTACTCCCTCTAGAAAGTGAATTCTGACCATTTTATTGGCTTTCCACCAGAGAAAGGAATCCATAGACAGCAAGGATTTACTGTACTAGCACCCCTACAGCCATACAAGACACTTAAAAGCAACTGAATCAGATGGAAAACTGGTTTACTCTAGTCTACACATACATCCCACCCTCAGAAAATAAATTTTAAAATTTGTGCAAGCTTCCCAACTTTACTAAGCAATCTATGAAAAGCAATACTAAGGTGAAACTTGGCTGTACCGACAAACTGACTTCCTTCTGAATGACATTAGGAGTGCACATTTCAAATGAATAAGAGGACGCTATGAATCGCTTGGAAAATATCTTTACAACAGTATCCAGTATTGATGTAATGTCTGACTACTTTCTGCAAGAAAAAAAATCCATTGTTTTTCCATAATATATTAAAATCAAGGGTTTTTCTCTTTTTTTTTTTTTTTTTAACATATATTTAATTTTTAGAATTGAGTTACAAGGACTACATTTGGTAGTAAGCTCTACAATACAAATGTTAATCAAACAATGATTTCACTTGCAGAATTTCAGTGTAACCAAGAAAGTCTCTACTGTATATCCATACTGGAAGTCAAGGTCTCATTTTCAAATGACTTTTAGGATCTCAGTACTGTTAGAGGCATTGCATCTATGCTGTTACAGAAATTTTAAATATTTAATTAAAAAGGTGTTATGCTGCATATTTATACCTTCACAAAAACAAAGCATACAGTATGTACATATACACTGTGGCTGGTTATCTATACTATATTATTTTCTGAACAGTTTCACGTTGGATTTTCAAATGCTCCTTGTTTTCGCTATTTAATGAAAGTACTTTCTCTAATTCTAAAGAAAACAAGTCTGTAATTGTAGTGTTGTATTTTGGTAATACACATGGCAGCCTATGTTTATGTGAATTACTGCTTGCTGGATTTAGTTTTGTTTATGCAGATCATCTTTACTTTCTAAGCTGTAAATTGGCAGCATGTAACAATGCTGCATAACGCTACCTAATTAATTAAAATACATATGTTAATTAGACACATTTGTGTTTAACAGAGTGCAAGACCAAAGACCTTATTTAACAGAAAAGGGATTATAATAGCCACTTTGTTTCTTGTATTTAAATTATGCCCTGATACAAATTGACATGTCACAGAGGCCTGGTTACTGCCTGCTATACTAAAGCAGGTTTGCCAAAACCCAAGTGAATTAAGAACAATGTATTAAAAGATCAATTTGAAAAATATTATAAAATCCTGAAATGACAGAAAAATTAAAGGAAACAATACAGTACAGAGTTTGGGACATCCAAGATATCTTCTCAGGCTAATGGGATGATAGATCTGGAAGCAATGGTGATCTTAGGGTCCCCTTACGGTTCATTCTGAATGTTCCTTCACCTCTTTCTCCTAACACCTGGTAATGGGGCTTTAAAAGGTTCAGTTATCTGATGTGTGGTCTGAAGCTCCTCTCTGTTTTGTAGATCTTGTCCGTAAACCTAATTAATCCTTTAACAACCGAGACCACAAAACTGCAACAATCTAGGACAAAATATTGAAATGTTTTATCTTGCTTATTAAGGCACAAAGCAGACACACATTTCTGGGGTTTACAAAGCCTATTAAGTATCCCAGAAACAGGTTTAAAGCCAACTCTAGAGAACAGCCAAGAATGTGGATTTGAGGAGGCATGTTTAGTACAAACAGTCAACTAACTTGGCACAGACAGTGAAGCTGCAAGTTCATAAACATTATTGAAAATAATAAAAATGTGAAGCTTACATTACTCTTGACTGAGAGGGCATTGCTTTACCATTGTCAGATGTTAAAATTTTCTACCACTTTTTATAGCCATACATGAGCACAAAATAAACTGTCGATCTATTTTTAAGATACATACTGTCCCATAAAAAGATGGTTGACAGTAGTATACAGTCCTGTTAATATTCACCAAGTGTTTGTTTTGATAATGAAGTTAACTAATGGCTGTCAATCTGTTTAAGCAAAAGGCAAAATTTTCCATAGAGCTTCTGTCACTTGTAGCCGTCTTTTGAAATAACTATATATTGGTTGAAATTATCATTTAAGCGAGTCTACAGTGACTGAGAACTGATTTAATATTTTTACTGTCATTGATGTAGATATATAACAGATTCTGACAGTTACACTATACCCATTAGTAAATTGGCTTTCACCTAAAATCCTTGTTAAGGATACTGCTACTAACTGGATACACCAGACAAAGAAATACAGGATTGTCTTCAGAGCACAGTGGGAGCACATTTTAACAATGACAGCACAGGCAACATTTCCTTAATTGTCTTCTAATGGATAATCAGCTCCACTGCTACTGATTTAGGTATTTCGGGAAAAAAGGTTTGATAGTGACTGCAAAGAGGCAAAAAACAACTCTGATGAATAAACAATTAAAAATAGCACATACCTCACTAGTGACAGTCGCAAGTTTTATTTATAAAGCACATTCATAAAAATGTGCAGCTCAAAGAACTTTACAAAAAGTAAATGAAAATGTACTATTAAAAAATCCCTACATTGCAGCAATTAAGCATAAATTAAAACATGCAGTTTAAGTGTTATAACCACAAAAGTCAAAAATCAATCTGATATCATATGCAGCAGGAAGGAGAGAAAAGCAGAATGTGAGAGAAAATAAACCTAGAGGTTAAGGCCAAAAGACCCCAAGGCATTCTAGAGTACATAAATGTGATAGTTATTCCTATGATAGATGTGCCAAGAGAACTTTAGTGTAAATTTATCAAAATTCCACACTAGAAAAACATGGATTATAGTGAAACATCCTTTCATATCAATGGGAGGTAAAATGGAATACATTTATGCCAATAACAAACATTCCATTGGAGCTTACAATCATATCTTAAAAGCACAAATCCAAAATGCAGTCACCATTACATTGCACCTTTTCACAAAATTATCATGACTGCAGCATCTGCAAGTTCTACCATGTCTGGTGTTGACAGTGGTAATTTACACACAGTACTGAAGTTAAACCCTCTTAGGGCACGTTTTAATACTTGTACAGACACAAAACCTCTGATCACAAAAATGTAAAATTCTTATTGTTAGGCAAAACTCAGTGAGTCAGTAAATAAGCAATAATATTGATTAAAAGGTAACAGTGTCTAGATTTGCTAAAAATATGGCTACGTAAAGTTGCTGCAGGAATTGAATCTGTTTAATGTTTCAAACTTTGTTATCGACTCATTTCAAATTACACCACATAATACAGCTAGGCTGAAATGAAAAATGAGAACAGGCACGGATGATTATTTGATAAGAGATTAAAGCATTCAGCTGAATGAACTCTCTCATCGCATGACCTGCAGTCCTTTCTTACAAGACTCCACTCCACTGATTCTATTTTGATTACTGAATAAAGTTGCTCCTTCACGTGCGATTTCACTAGAAATCCACATTTCTCATTAGGCAGGACTAGAACCACAAACTAATAGTAAATTTCCCCCTGGGATTAATAAAGTATCTATCTATCTATCTATCTATCTATCTAATTAAGAATACTCAATGTTCATTTTCTGTGAAAGCTCCTCATGGAGGACCACTGAGACTTTAAACCTTAAAGCCATAACCCCTCGTCTATATGAATTAGGACAGGTGAATATTACAAAGCTAGGAATCTGATGCTAAACATGTTAACACTTCAGGCAATGCCACCAACAGGCTGCATGAAAACATTGGAATATTCTTAGGGTGAGCTGGTTCTTTGGTAACGGAGATGTGACCAAATATCCAACAAATGAAACAGAACAATGCTTCTCAATTATGCAACTATAAAAATAACTTTTTAATCTCAATGTTATTTGGTTTGTTAGAAGGAAGATGTGATAAAAATTTGAATAGATACATAGATAAGACCAAAGGTTATTTCTCAAAGATGCTATACCTAACATTAAATAATTTGCATGATCATACTGAACTGTGGCACTCCACAAATCAAACACAGTGAAGTGAGCAATTACCATGCAGGGGTGTTCAAAGGTCACTATATTTTGTTTTGAAAACAGACAAGTGAATGAACAGAACTTTGAATTAATAATATGTTGAAAGGAAAACAATTAATATTTATGGTATCAACATGTTTAACAAAAAGAAAGAAAAAATATTTCAAAACAACCTATTAAAGCACCACTGATGAACAAGCCACTCACCACACTGTTCTGGTGTACCTTCTTGAGAATGCAAAATTTGAACATTTCTGATAATCTTTATTGTATCATGCCGGTGTGCAAGACAAACGCATATTAATTTGAACTCAAGAAGCTTTAGTGAAGAACACACTCAGCCATGAGTCATTTTACTATAATTCTGTAATCCACACACTACATAAACTGCACAGAAAGCCACCCATAGAAGTAATTTTAAATGGTGTTAAAATAGTGTGCAAGCTAGAAATAAAACTGAAAGGACTTTAATTTGATGTTAAGTTTCAGACACATTCCGGGGTAGGGGGGTTCTTTTGAACTTAGAAGTGAAACCGCATATTACATAAAACAAAAGGTTAATACATGAAATAGTAAAATCTACTATGTTAGTCTCCAACTGTAATGTCACTCTAATGTCAATCAAATAGAGACAACAGCTGTAAATGCCTTCACACAAGTTATAAGACACTCATGGAGACTTTCAGATTGGAAAAAGGGGAAAAATATCTAGAAAATCACTTTCCTACAAAAGATCCTGTGACAATGAAATCTACTTAAGTTACCAAATGGCAGGAAATAGACCTGAAACCCTAGGGATGCTGCAAGATTACTGGATTAAGTCATATGACATAATGCTCCAGGCTATAGAATTTCCTGCTTTTGGCATGTAGATGTACTGCTTTACCTCTCATAGCTCAATGAGAAAGCATCAGATGGAGCCGAACAGTAAATAACTGTCAATTTAAGTATATGCCTGGGAAGAGCATGCTAGAGTATGCTACACTACAGAAGGCTCCATACTTCTTCCACCCACTCACTTGCTTTCATGTCACTATCTAGCTGTTCTCAGAATCTGAGCTAGTAATTGCTCAATAAATTAGTGAAATAAGAATGAAATGTTATCAATTAGATCTTTACAACAGCAACAACACAGGATAAATTCTGATGTGTTTATGTTAATTGCAACCAATCTTTGTATAAAATTATGTAAATGTTGTAATTTTCCTCAACCAAACAATGCAAACTGCTCTGTATAAATGAGTTAAACCAAGCAATTTGCATACAGCTTCACATTATTTCACTGTTATTGACTTTGGAAGTGAAGCCTGCTGTTGCAGCAGGATGAAGGCAGTGGAAGTACTGATATTTCTGCTTTAAGACCACACTCGTAAGAGTGATAGCATTTGTATAAGGTAATCTTCATTTTCTTGCTTTAATTAATTTCACAAGAATTTTTTTTTTTTTTTTTTTTTTTTTTTAAACTTAATATCCTTTATTATTCTGAAAAGTCTAGCACAGTAACGCACCAGAGTTCAAAGGGCCAGCTTACAGGCCGCTTACTTCTATCAGTTAGTACTGAACTGCACAGTCTAAACAATTTCTTTACTAAAGAAAACTGAACATAAAAATTAATCATAAAGGCCAAAACATGGATTAACATATCTTCTGTACCAGATTACGTAATACTGAGTTTGATGGGCAGCAGCTTATCCTACGAACATAATAGGCAAGAACTACTATGAACAGGGAGGTTTATCAAAATGAGCTTATGAAATTTATACAATGCGGAATGCATATTTGTTTAATTTTGATTATCAATGGAATTTACACTAAACAAAGTATACATTTTTGTGACACATTTAAATAAATTGGAAAAAAATAGGAGCTATCCATTACTAAATTGGAATAAGACAGCAAAGATTCCACAAATAACTATGGTGTCCTAAAGATAAGCAAGATGAAGATTTTCGAGGCACAAACACCAAACTATGTGTATACATTTAAACTGATGAATTCTTGATCTGCTGAAAAAGATATTCAAGCTCAACAGTCACAAAAGGGTTAGCTGAAAGCAAAATTCTGTGTTATTACAAAGTTGTCCTATTTCTGGCATGAATATCTAGTCAAATACAGGGATGCAACATGAAAAAAGGCTTCCTAAATTGTTCTTAAAGGAAGATTTTCTCTTTGTTTGATTTGGCAGAAATAAAGGAAAATAAACTGATAAAGGATACAATAATTTAAAAACAGACACACACAACTTCACAGGATTAAAAAAATAAAAAAAATAATAACCTGTTGAGGTAACACGTATAGTGGTTGATGCTGTGGTCTCTAGGACTCTATTCCTTGGTTTCTAAACTGTGTATGTGGGTTTGTGTATGAAGCATGAAAACAAAAAAAGGACTGATTTTGAAATATTCATGTTAGGTAGAATGCCCAGTGGGTTAGGGTGGCCTTTTGGCCTTAGAACCCCTGCAGATTTTGTTTTCTTCTCCATCCTAACTGGAGTTTTTTTTTTTTGTTTGTTTCTTCGGTCCTCCCAGCAATTTGACTTTACCTTGTTTTGTTGTTACTAATTCTTTAATATTATTGCCTTATCTTTTCTTGTAAAATTCTCTGTCATCTTGTAAAACACTGAGCTACATTGTTGTATAAAAATGTGCTATATAAATATTTTTGTTGTTGTAGATGAGTGGGCAAGTCCCATCCGCTTTTATTTCTTTGCCCACTTCTGCCTAAACTAGTCTAATACTCCATGACTAAACTAAGCAGATTTGAGAAAGCGAGGTTTATCCTCAAGTCTGAACAGATCAATTTAGCCCTTAAAGATGACAGGATTGTAATGTTTAATTTCAGAAATTACAAAATTCAACAGCAAAGCACACAAATGAATGGCAGGTGCCAGGCAGATGTAAAATAATTGCCAACTTTAAAAACTTTTGTTTTTAAAATTTTAAAACTAAGCGGCAGATGGGCACAGTGAAAGCTAAATCAATGATGGGCAACATAAACTAGTTATACATGAAAAAAAAGGTTTTAAAAATGTAAAATTAGTATTCTGACAATATTGATCCTTTAAAATGTAAGACTTGTTAATGTTACTGTCTCACTGTGTGTACTTTGTCATGAGTCATTGCTTGATAATGGTGTGGATCCTGTAGGTTCTCTCCAAATATTTTTTATTTCTCTCACATACAGCCCAAATGTATCTACATCACCGGACTGCCTAGTATAAGCAAGCATGGTATGTCTCAAAGAGTGAAACTAGAGGAACTAGCACCTTAACACAGTGGGCATCTATGTTAAACCAGACAGAATAGTTCGAGTAACTTACAATCTCATACAAAGCAGGAAGGTCACCAAATTAAATAGGTGATGGAAATAATGAGACAAACATACATTCCTGAAGACAGAAAAGGTGGTTTACTCAAGGTAAACAACAAAAATGCATTTTACGAACAATCGTATTGCATCAAAAGATATATATAAAAAATGAAAATGCACATCTCTTTACTGCAATAAAAATGAAATGTTTGAATTACAGGTGTTCTTGTAGGCAACCCAAGGTCACATTTCAGGAGGACATTTTCATTAAACAAACACTGCGATTTACTAGTCTTAAAAATCAGATCATGTGATACACCATAAAGGGAGAGTCTCAGCGTTTGGGAGTTTCCAACAGAGACTCCAATTACTTTTCGTTCCTCTAAGGATGTCCTTTATGTCAGGTGAGAGCTCAACTTCTCCACCTGGATTATCTAAATATGGATGTGTATGGATGTACCCTATGACAGAACAGCATTCAATCCAGACCTGGAGACTGTCAAACTGAATTCTGCTACTACTTGGGGTTACTTCACTCATCACTATGAGGTTCTCTGAACAGAGTATGTCAAGAATTGAGAGATGGATGAACAGAATTGTAAAACATATTTTGGGCATGGTACCCGATTATTTTCTGTAGGGAACAAAGGATAATTACTGTATAGTGTTGATGGATGAAATTTGCAAAAGCATTTGTTGAAGCAAATATGCAATATTCACAAATGACCTCATTCACCAATTATTTTCCTAGAAATTTTCTATGTGCTGGCTCAGAAAAACTTTGTCAGTGCCCCAACATGCTGTGCATGACATCATAGTTGTAGCAGTAATAAGCAGAACTTGCAAATATGCAGCTATGCGCCATACAAGGAGTCAAAACAAGTTTTAAAGACACTCTCTGTCCCCAAGTCAGAATAAGACCCTGTGAAATAATAATAAAGATTTATAACAGTTTACAGTAATCCCTCCTCCATCGCGGGGGTTGCGTTCCAAAACCACCCGCGAAATAAGAAAATCCGCGAAGTAGAAACCATATGTTTATATGGTTATTTTTATATTGTCATGCTTGGGTCACAGATTTGCGCAGAAACACAGGAGGTTGTAGAGAGACGGGAACTTTATTCAAACACTGCAAACAAACATTTGTCTCTTTTTCAAAAGTTTAAACTGTGCTCCATGACAAGACAGAGATGACAGTTCCGTCTCACAATTAAAAGAATGCAAACATATCTTCCTCTTCAAAGGAGTGCGCGTCAGGAGAGAGAGGAAAGCAAACAAATCGATAGGGCTGTTTTTGGCTTTTAAGTATGCGAAGCACCGCTGGTACAAAGCTGTTGAAGGCGGCAGCTCACACCCCCTCCGTCAGGAGCAGGGAGAGAGACAGAGAAAAACAAAGTCAAAAATCAATACATGCCCTTTGAGCTTTTAAGTATGCGAAGCACCGTGCAGCATGTCGCTTCACGAAGCAGCTGCACACAGAAGGTAGCAACGTGAAGATAATCTTTCAGCATTTTTAGACGAGTGTCCGTATCGTCTAGGTGTGCGAACAGCCCCCCTGCTCACACCCTCTACGTCAGGATCAGAGAAAGTCAGCGCAAGAGAGAGAGAGAGAAAGTAACTTGGGTAGCTTCTCAGCCATCTGCCAATAGCGTCCCTTGTATGAAATCAACTGGGCAAACCAACTGAGGAAGCATGTACCAGAAATTAAAAGACCCATTGTCCTCAGAAATCCGCAAACCAGCAAAAAATCCGCGATATATATTTAAATATGCTTACATATAAAATCCGCGATAGAGTGAAGCCGCGAAAAGCGAAACGCGATATAGCGAGGGATCACTGTACAAGGATTTTCTATCTTCTTGATTGAGTAGAAAAGTGAGATGTATTTACACAGACAGATTGGAAACAATGGAACGTGCCAGTCCCAAGCTGCCATTTTTTGGCACAGCAATATGTATGTATGTATAGATGGATGTATAGATGGATAGATATGAGCCAGAGAGATAAAGATAAATATATATTTTACTTATTGATAGTTTGTGGCCATTTGTTGCATTTTGCCACAATAATCAGTCTAACATAGTTGGCAGACTCTTCCCTTGCCCTGTGGTACACTTAAGACCACTACACAATCATAATACACTTGTTTAGTTCCTCCTTCCCCATCGACTTCAAAGCATTTTACAGAATTTGAAACTACCAAGCAAGCTGTATGAGATTCACACAACACTATTACCATATATGGACAACAAGGGTGGCATCCTGACACACTATCTTGTACTTTAAGGTGGAAATTGCTATAGTCAAACTTCCTAAGATTACATCTCAAACTCACTTTTTTTGGACAATCCTTGGAGAGATTTATGTGGACGTTCATGGGAATGACTAGGTAACTTTCAGCTGCAAGTTAAAAAGCTAAAACAGCCAGTCGTGTTCATTAATGAAATTAGAAAAGAACTGTCCAACTAAATCTTGAATGCTGATACCAAAAGGAGACAAAAATAAACAGACCAGTCTTTGATTTAATTTACCAAGCAGAAATAAAGTAAATGTTTAAAGCACCACCACAGATAAAAAATTGATTGAGCTCATGGTTATATAAGGGATATTCTTTAATCAACACTTTAGTATAAGTGGAGAAAAGAAAAATGTGCATACAAGATATATAATTGATTTAAATGAATCTGGACGTGAAAGTGAATGGATAGAAAGATTAATGGCGCGTGACTATCTACGAAAATGCAGTCACAGAGTAGCTCTCACACACTTATGTAAATACATGTAGGTTGTTAAAACAACAAACAAAAAGATCTGCTGAAGTTTCAGTTATATAGCATCTTTCATGGAAAGTACAAAAAAGATTTAGATGAACAGCCCTACAGAAAAGGGACACCTAAAATGCACTTGTCTCTTTGTGGAACAGAATAAATTTAAGATCACAACCAAGAGTCTTTCAGGATCCATTTCTTTATCCTTTGTTCATGTGTCTTTAACATGAATAAAAGCAAGGTTTTCACAAAATGCTTTTGTGCAAAACTGTCAGCAGAGACAAGAACATACATTCTTAGAACAACTTGCACAGCTGTATGCCACATTTCACTTCGAATAGGTGACATTTTGATCAGACACCTATGAATACACATAATTGAGTAAAGTGAATTTGGAAAATGGAGAAAGGATAGAAGAATAAACTGAGTCAATTAATGTTGATTCAGACACTTGGAGCAAGAACGATGCAGAATTTGGCTTTAGGTACTGTTATTTTAAACTATTGCGTTTATACAGAAACCATGCTCACTTCAACCCACGTAACTTGCATCAATGAGTTAAAAGCACTCCTCAGCACGGATTATGCAGTGTGAGACAATTGCACACATGGTCAAACAAGTACTGTGAAAGATTTATGGCTACTACCTACAACCAAAGTACAAAGGTGTGCCGAGACTAACTGCGACATCAAAGTGGTCACACTTTTTAACAGCAAGATAGTCTTGAAGATAAAGTTAACTAAAAAGCTGTAACAGGCAGCAGAACTCTGTATGATAAAAGGAAGTATTGAAGGAAACCAAGACACCAGAGGTGACAAACAGTTGCAGCTGATTTTATCTTAAGACTAAATTGGCCCTGGGGGTAGTGAATATGCACCCCAATCATATCCACCCAAAGCACACATTGTATTAAAATGCTTAAATATACTGCTGTTGCTGTCCGATATTCCTCATAACACTAGGACACACATCAATTCTTCTCAAAATAGAAATACACAGACAAAACAACATCATATGCAGGATTGAGGGATTCTCAAAAAACAAGATCTCTAAGGCCTAACACACTGCATAAAACATAAAATGAACACATTTAGTGCCTACCTGGAAGACGAAGAGAAAAATGTTAACAAGTCATACCAGAAAACTTCAAAGGGCAACTGAGAAAAAGTGATAGTGCTACTGAAATAACCAGGTATCAACTACCATTAATCATAAAAACAGTCTTTCATGGAAAATAAATGAATTGCAGAGAACCCATAGGAAAGAGGAATCAATTTAATAGGGTTTCCAGACCTGACCCTGTGTGACCAATACTTGTTCACGAAACTGAGGGGGCCATTTGTGGAATGCACTATGCCAATAATGAAGACATCAAGTCAGATAGAGTAGAGTGGTTTGTACTCTACTTGCTGAGTGGCACAGAACAACTTCATGCATGTTCTAACAAGTCAATTAGTGACCATGTGGATTAAGTTTATAAAAAAAAAAAAAAAAAACTTGCTTGGTTTTACTGATGTTTCTCTAAACATGGCTGGCTTAAAATGTTTTGATTACCCTTTGCATGCCAAACTGGGTTGATAAGGAATTTATCACTATTTATCCCTAACTCTGCAATAATAAGAAAATTAAACCTCTTTAGTCATGAGCAGAAAAGGCTGTGATGGGTCATAACACAGGTCAAAAGCACCAATGCAGCAGAATTATTTCAATTAAAAATTGAATCACCAATTAAAAGGGACACAGTTGGCAATTAAATGCAAGTGCAAATTTTAAGTCAGAGGCCAGGAAGCACCTCTTTACACAAGGAATAAATGGATCCTGGAACAAACAACAGAGTCACAAATGTTTAATTCAATGTTTACATCACATACTTGCACAAATTAGCTATTAGCATACAAAAAAAAAAAAAAAAAAAAAAAGACTGAATAGCCGCCTCTTAGTTTTCAAACTTACAATTTGCTTTAAGAACATGTGATTTTCTTTAGTCCCCAATGTGAAATCACAAGCTTACAATCACTGGAAATTTTTCCACACTCACATTATGTAGATCTGCCAAAACAATTTTACATAAAAACTCAGCATTATCTTCAGTTCATTATAGTTACTCATGAATGCATAATTATTTTATTGAAAATAGTTTGTTATCCTCTGTAAAATTTTGCAAATTTTGATTTATTTGATTTGTTATCACTGATCATGCTCCATTTACCCTGGAATTTAGTACACCAAATACAATTTACTACACAACAAACTATTTAATCCATTATTTTTTGCCAGAGGAGATTTCGTTAAATTACCCTCCAAAAAAAATGGTCTTTTTGCAAAAATGAATGCATCTCTGACAAAGCAAAGGAAACAAAGCATATCTGAAAATAATAAATATTTTACATTTCACCCAAAAATAAATTACAAACCAGAAAAGTCAAGAAACATAGCACTTATTCATTTTTATTTTTGAAAATGTGAGCAATTCATTGAACATTGAAAAAAGGAGAGACTGGTTTTACAAGCAGAATTTAATGGCCATAAGAGAAACAGGGTAACAATTAATTAAATCACATCACTGTTTTTTTATGAGAAAAGACCAAGAGTAACCTGTGCCATTGGAAACAAAATCACAGTACACTAAGACACAAGCATTATTTAAGGATTATAAAATGACATTTTAAAGCATTGTTTTTCTTAAATGACAAAAAAATACAGATACACAAAATATACCAAGCTATATGCCTAATGTATAATCAAATCTTAAAGGATTACTTTATATTAAACCTTTTGTTTCTCTGCTCTCAAGATAGTTAGTGGAGCCACTATCTAATCTAATACAAATCAGAAAAAAGTACCGTACGTCTGATTTGTAATTCATTCACTGTAAAGGAATCCATAAAAATTTGGACGGTGAGCATCAATAGGCTTTGCACCCTAGGAACCAAGTTACCCAAACTATTCTATAACATTTCAGTAATTCTTTACAGCTCTGATGCTGATCTTTCTGATCATAAAATAGATCATGATGATAGCAAATGATAAGAACTCATAATTAAATGCAGAATTACTGTATTTGAGGGTTCCTCTAGAGTGCATCTTTCTCTTGCACGATTTGGCTCAAAAACTAAACACTATATCTTCTCATAATAGACTTAAGTTTCAAGTTTGGTATTTTTCTATCCAGCCATTTTAGAAGAAACTGACACACAGATACACACACGTCATCAAGATATCAATGTTCTTGGTATCAAGGGACACTAAATGTGGCACTCGTAGAGGTTTTGGGCTGGTTTAGCCCCAGCATGAGCGCCCTGGCCTTTGGGGAAAGAACCCAAGTCTCAGTCCGGATTGGAGCCCCACGCAGCCAGGGATCGGAGGGCTACTGGACCAGAGTGGAAGGCAGCTGCACCTGTAGGTAGGCGACTCTCCTGTTGCGAAGCCCGATGGGAGAAGCAGGGGAGCCGCCAGGTAGAAAAGGTAGAAAGAAGGCACCGTGCTTTGGATTTTAAAAGACTGCTTCCAGCCATTGTTTTAACCTCGTTTTTAAAGAGTTTCTCTTATTGGATTTTAACCTCCACCTTTCACCTGTTTTTATTGGATTATTTATTTATTGAAGATTTTTTGAGATACATGGCACTATTAATTTGGACACTTTGTTTTTGGTTGTTTTGTTGGTTTTTAATAAAAGCACTTGGCACTTTTGAAACATCCCCTTGTTTCATTGTTTGGCCTCACTGCTAAGCTCATTGGTGACATTACCAACAGTGTCGGGCTCAAGGGCTCCCAAAAGCAAGGGAGCATGGAGCAGAACCCGCATCGTCACACTAAAACTTAGAGATCCATCGAAATTTTTGACGAATCTAAAGCTTTTGCTCCTCCCCCATAGACGAAAGATTATGGTGGGGGAGGGTGCAAAGCAAAAATCGATAAACTAAGGGAAAAAAATGTATATATAAAAAAAAAAAAAAAAACACCAACATTTTTTTAATGATGCCATTAAAGACACTAAGTTTACTCTAGAGCAGAGGTTGCACTAGCAAACGTGTGCAAACTCATGTACTTTAGAAGGACTTATTCTGCATGTAAGCCATAGATTGGGGGGGGGGGGTTTAAGATATGAGATACTGAACAGCATTTCTTATTCATTTAGGTGGAACACACTGTGTGCCCCAGAAAACTAATGCTCCTGTTTACCATCTCACTCCATCAAAATGTTTACATTAGTGCAGTATGTAATGTTATTATCCTATTCGGCACTTGGGTATCAAAGAACTTGAATGAAGCAAACATGTTGATTTTCCTGCCTTTCATTGTGAAAACATACAATGTACATCAACAGTCAGAAGAAAACCAGAAAATACTGTCTTTATGCACAACATGGTAAAAATGAGTAGTAAACACCACACAGGAGTCGAAGATCAGCAGGCCAAAAAATATTCAGCACAGAATTTGATTTAGATATAGGGCAATATCTTCGATATCACATTTCTTCACAAAGGATTGAGTTTTCAATACAGTGGTCTTACAGTGGATTTTAGACTCGCTTCCCAGGGATCAACAGCCTGTACTTTAAGACACCCAGTTATACAAAACTTCAGTCTTGCTGCCTTTTCCTGACAAGGTGGCATGACCTCTGCAATCTAGACCAAACTAAAATGAACCTTTTCTATGTTTATTAAAAAAGTTACGGTTTCAGTAGGTGTCTGATCACAAGAGGGAACAAAAACATGTAACAAATCTTAGCTGCCAAGCAGTTTTAATACAATTTCACACCACAAATCAAACATCCAATTATAAGCAGTCACCACTTGAATGTACTAGGTAAAAAACAGCAAAGCAGACATTTCTTTTCAACACAATAAAGAGTAATTGTCAAGAAAGAATAAGCAACATTTGATATTCCAATTTTACTGAAATATCTATGATCTACAGAGAGAACAATAAAAAGATGACATTTTAAAGTGACACAGAATCTAAAGATCCTCAATTTTCAGAATGCCAAAATGCAAATTGAAATGCAAAAGATAAAATGGAAAAACTAAACTGTTCTAAATGAAAGTTTAAAGTACAATGTATGCTTTATTCTTTGTTAAATTGTTCAAGTTCTCTCAAGAATCTGCATACCCGCAAACAAAGTGTCACTCCACTACATACAGTAAATGCTGTAGTATGTGATATTGACCACATATTAAATTAGTTAAAAAATATATGCTGCATCTGATTATCAGTTTTTACATTCTTTCAAATGAAGTTGTGAACAATTTGGCTGATCATTTGGTGGGTCAACATACTACCATTTCTTCAGGTATGGGCAAGCCACGAATATATGCCACAAACATTATAGCACATGCTACATGCTTGCACAATGCAACAGTTTCTGTGGACTATGGAGCAGCATATTATTAGAGACGAAATGCGTTATATTTACATAAGCTATTTCATTCTCTGAAGTCAATGTTATAGCAATGTGCGTGCAGTCAACCCCTCCACCAACATAGCTGGCATGGCGCGACTCAGTGAAAGGTGACAAATACCCAATCAGTCAGCCAATTCATGTTAAAAAGCACCTATGGCTAAAAACCGAAGGGTGGACAGAACTTGCAAAGGAACAGGTAGAGCACAATTCCTCAAAGTGTGCCTTTGTAAAGCAGGCTCCAGCTCGAAAAGGATAGCTCTTGGTAATCTTGGAAATCTAAATCAACTTAGAAGCCAGTCTTTATCATTTGACAAGAAATAAGTATGACCTCTAAATACACGCTTCTCTTCTAATTGCTCCATTTGCGATCTCGTCTAACACTGATGAAGCCATAGTAGTTGGAATAGTTTGTCCATTCCATGCACCATTACACTGTTACAGATTGATTAAAATCAAGTGCCTCAAATTTGTAAATGATACGCAATTAATTTCAGTGTATTTGATAAAGCCTGTGTCATGGATGCAAATCTAAAAAAGAAAGGGAAAATACATAGAAACAGTAGCATCACTTTGATGCCAAGTGCCACCCGCTTACAAAACCGAGTAGAAACAGGTGTTCGCATGGTCCGAGGCTGCTGTGAAAATGCGTAGCTATATGCCAAGTATAGTTTTTATACATCTCTATGTAAGCGTGGAAATGGGCACATGCACCATTTATACATGAGACCCCAGGTCTTATCATGGCTGGACTACTGCAACTCTCTGCTAGCAGGAGCATTAGCATGTGTCCCCAAACCACTGCAGAGGATTCAAAATGCAGTGGCATGTCTGGTGTTGAATCAGCTGAGGTGGGAACATGTTATATCGCTTTTCAGATCTTTGATGCTTGCCTACAGAGCAGTAAGTTATAATTCTGGGTCTGTACCTAAATACATGGAGAAATTGTGAGGCCATATTCTCCTTCTTGACCACAGAGTTTCTGATGAACTGGGTCTGGCAATGCCACCTTTGTTTCGTATCAGATCTTAGTCCGGACTTTTCAGGTGTGGCTCCTGCCTGGTGGAAAGAGCTGCTCACCTCCATTTGAAATGCTGACTTCCTCAATGTGTTCAGAAAGAATTTGAAGAAACTAAAACAGTCAGAAATTCACCAAACAGATTCTGCAAATCTGGGAATTATAATAAGGTTATATTTTATTTTGAGCTCTTTATGTGTGAGGCACATTACCTGCATTGTGAGGGAGCGTCAGTTATGGCAGTACGGCCATGTTTCGTGATTCCCCGAGGGTGATCCGGCTAGCAGGATCCGCATTGTTGAGGACCTGAGTGGCTGGACCAGGCCAAGTGGATGCCCACGTAACACCTGGTTGCGGCAGATAGAGGGTAATTCCCAGAGGGTGGGACTGAACTGCCTGCCTGGGGAGTTGCTAACCAGGATTTCGAGCTGTTTCGTCATGTGGTGAGTGCAGCCACATGCTGTACCAGTGCATGCTCCCCAACCTGACCTATGTATGGAAATCAATTTTTTACCCTAGTTCTGTGAAACTTGTTCCCAAACAATCACCTGACTGATGTTACTCGATTATGTTGACCTCTTTTGTAAGCAACTTAGGATAACTCATTTCTATATAAAGGTAGCTTATTTAGTTTGCAAATTTTCCAGTAAGCAGGTGAGCATGGCAAGTAAAGGCAGGGGAGGTTGCCAAAGTTGCATTTTTACCAAGTAACTTGTTAAATACTGACATTGTGAGAAAAAAAAAATTAAAGGTATTCAAAAAATGTCAATTCTTGGGGTTAGAATACTCAAAGGTAAAAAAAATCCTGCTTTAGATCAATCAAATCCTACTTCACATCAATGACCTAAAACATACAGAACAGTTAACTAATTTTTTCGATTAATCCTTACCCATCCAAAAAAAAACAATCAAACACATTTATGCAGTTTAGATAAAGTTTTACTTATTTAATGATTGGGAGAAACAGATTCTAAATTTTCTCTGTGTGAGGGAACAGAGGTCAACTGAGCATATGTAAATATTCTGGAACAGTTGCATCTTTTCTCAAACAGCTTCTTAGCAAGAGGAGCAAGACAGACAAGTGTTCAATGCACTAACAAACATTGCCAAATGCTCTTTTAAAAAAAAAAAAAAAAAAAAGTATATACTCCACTGACAGCTTTAAAACAGACATTTTCAATTGTCTTCCCATTAGAGGTGGGCAATATAGCCACAAACTTATATCATGATATTTCAAGGAGATCTGTGATAATGATATTTGTGACAAGACAGGAAAAAACATACTGAACAACATTTTATCAGTGATTGCAGCTTGCAGGCAGCAGAATCTATTAGTACAAACGAAATAAAGAGCATTTTCCATCCTTTTCCAATGAGGTACTGTCATTGATGACAGACAACCTCATTTGAATTTTGAATCTGTTGCCACAAGGTGCCAGCAGCAGCAGCAGCAGCAGCAGCAGCAGCAGCAACAGCAGCAGCAACAGCAGCAACAGCAGCAGCAGCATTACAGTGCAATAGCAGTGACCGAGCTTAAGCCAAATTTAAGCACAAAAGCAGCCTAGGTAGTGTTTTCACTGGAAAACTTAAGTAGTTATGTTATATTTTTACTCAACACTTTAGCAATAACGATAACTAAAGTAATTTAACATTGTAACTTTTCAGGAGCCAGTACAATATTGTCATCTAAAAAAAAAAAAAAAAAAAAACTGACCTCAAAGTTTAAATACCAATATAAGGAAACCGCAGCGATCCAAACAAAATCTTCAGACTTGCTGCTTATAAAAGTAAAATAACAATGCTGTCAAAACTTAACAGTTCCTTTGCATTTTTGCCTCCCCAAGTTTTTTTTAAGCCAGTTTTTGCTAAAGGTAAGACATGTATGTCATGTATGTACGTGTGTGAAATCCACAGACTAAAGCTAACTTTCTCCTGAGACTGAATTCTCTTGTAATCTCATGCCCTGCACATAAATGCTCAGGGTATTTAGTAGTCCTTTTTCATGCTAACACAGGCAATCCCATGCTTAATCAGTAGTGTGTGTGAATTTGTGTGTGTGTGTGCGCGTTTTAGGGCAGCTTAACCAAATTAATAAAAAAAAAAAAAAAAAAGTTAAATATTGGTTATTTGTGAAGAATGAATATTCTGATCATTCTTCATCCGTGATCTCTGACCAGCATCCACAAGAAACTGCACAACTCTGGTGTTCCCCTCTATAAAGAGGATTGTCTTTTCAGCAAATGGGGCATAAATTGTCCTTCAACAAAATGCTGCCAATAAGTAATGCCAGAAACCATCAATGTGGCTTTCGGTCAATGTTAAACTAATGGGGTGAAAAAAAGGGACATACAGCAGCTGCAATTAATGCTTTCTAATAATTTGGCTTTTGAGAAGTATCTGTTGTGGGTGGGACAGAAGTAGCTAGACAGGCAGGTGGGATGGAGTGGGGACCTGTGCAAGTGCTTTAAATAATGAAAGGAAAAAAAAAAAAAAACTGCTTTAGACACGAGGACCATCAACCAAGACAGCTTGCGAAATAAAACATGCCAGAAGGACTTGGGCTTCTTACGGAAACAAAAATTATTTTCATTTTCCAAATACATAATTTGTTTGAACGGATTTTTATTTTTCCTACCCAACACCTACAGGGTTCCTTAGTAAAGTGACAGCCATTATTAATAAAAAAAAATTACAAGTTTTCTAATTTGATGGTAAATGAAACTTACCAATAGTAAAGTGCAGACAATGCCCAAAGCATGACAGTCTTGTCCAGTTATTGAGAGCAATGGCTTTAACATTATTGGCTCTGCTGTCTATTGTCACAAAAACCTGTTTATCATCTTTGATGCCACAAGTTAAACTCCCTTTAACCTCTTGCAATATTTTCACCTGTGATGATCCTCAAAGAAAGAAACATGTCTCAAGGCAGGAGTTGTGTAGCTTCAAGTTGTTGTATGATGCCATGGTTTGGCTCAAGCACATGTCCATGGTTGAGGCAAAAAACTCCACTGATGATAGTGTAGCTGCTAGTATGTTGCTGCATGCTTAATACATTGTAGGCAAGGATGTCTTTGAAAAATATTTTCTACCTGAGATGTTGTATCATGGGTCAAGCGTTTGAACCTGTTGCTTAAAGCCCTCCTTTTCCACCATTAGGACTGGCATCATATTCTTGGCTAAATATGTAATTGCATCAGTAATTCCCATCCACCATTTGCTCTTACTGTGATATGGAACTAACAAGAGCTCCAGCAATGCCCAGTTGAATCATTTGTTCACTTTTTTGTCTGCACATCACCAGCTGTTAGAGTCTCCTCACATAACTTCATAGTCTTGTTGTACTGGATGGTGTGTTTTTGCTTCAAGTGATGAAGCAAGTTTGTGTTTCCAACTTTAGCAGTAACAGTTTTCTTGCATAGTTTGTAAAGTATTGTGCTTTTTTTGGAGGTCTGACCTCTTGTAGCCAAACCACTTTCATACTATTGAAGCAGCTCACTTTTTAGGTACTAAATCATTATTGGAGGTTGACATGCTGCTCTCTCAGATATGTTTGAGATTGTGTCATGAGCACTAGGGAACATAAGTGCATCCTGCCATGTGTTTCATTGTGACCACGAGATAACACTTATGGCATAAAAATATATCATGGATGATGTGATATGGCACAGCTCTACTTCCCATTATACATAGGTTTTACTTAATTCAGGTCAAATCCCATTATAGTGAATACCGAATTAACAGAATATTGAATACTTTTTGTGGGCTCAAATGTTCACACAACATTATGTTAAAAGAATTTTGTTTTAATGAAATCTAAATTTCAGTACAATTAATATTTTTTTTCAACTAAAAATATCCACTGAAGTTACAGTGATCCCTCGCTATATCGCGCTTCGCCTTTCGCGGCTTCACTCCATCGCGGATTTTATATGTAAGCATATTTAAAATATATCGCGGATTTTTCGCTGCTTCCCGGGTTTCTGCGGACAATGGGTCTTTTAATTTCTGGTACATGCTTCCTCAGTTGGTTTGCCCAGTTGATTTCATACAAGGGACGCTATTGGCAGATGGCTGAGAAGCTACCCAACTTACTTTCTCTCTCTCTCTCTCTCTCTCTCTCTCTTGCGCTGACATAGGGGGGTGTGAGCAGGGGGGCTGTTCGCACACCTAGACGATAGGGACGTTGCTACCTTCTGTGTGCAGCTGCTTCCTGAAGGACATGCTGCAGGGTGCTTCGCATACTTAAAAGCTCAAAGGGCACGTATTGATTTTTGTTTGAAAAACAAACTCTGTCTCTCTCTCTCTCCCTGCTGACGGAGGGGGTGTGAGCTGTCGCCTTCAACAGCTTTGTGCCACGGTGCTTCGCATACTTAAAAGCAAACAACCCTATTGATTTGTTTGCTTTCTGTCTTTCTGACAGACTCTGCTCCTGACGCGCACTCCTTTGAAGAGGAAAATATGTTTGCATTCTTTTAATTGTGAGACGGAACTGTCATCTCTGTCTTGTCATGGAGCACAGTTTAAACTTTTGAAAAAGAGACAAATGTTTGTTTGCAGTGTTTGAATAACGTTCCTGTCTCACTACAACCTCCTGTGTTTCTGCGCAAATCTGTGACCCAAGCATGACAATATAAAAATAACCATATAAACATATGGTTTCTACTTCGCGGATTTTCTTATTTCGCGGGTGGCTCTGGAACGCAACCCCCGCGATGGAGGAGGGATTACTGTAATGCATTGCAAAAAATACTCAATGCTTTCCACACCGAGTCTCAGGAACCCTATAACAGGCTGTCTCAAAGAAAGAGAATCTGTTGTGAAATTTCAGGTCTCGGGCAATCTCTGTTCGAGTGTAGATGCAATATCTTACACAAGCTGAGTCAGTGCTCCACTTAGTGTCCGGATTTGTAGTTGTGTCATGTGCAGATACTGTACTGTTTACAAAGCACTTAAAAGTTTTCTTTGAAATGTACAAAAAAGTAAGAAACTGCATCAGTTTATGCTGAAAGAAAAATTAATCCTGGTAAAAATTGATTCCGGAATGAAGCATTCAGAATCACTCCATCTTCATCTAATATCTCATTGTCATTTTGTGTTTTCATACCTGTATTTCTATTAAAAGAAAAGTTACATCTAACGTCTCATTTTCAAATAAAATATTTGCAGTTTAAGAAGCCGTTTTTTTTTTTTTTTTACATATATAGGTATGTCAAGCTTAGATCACAGAGATGCATGAGAAACAGGAAGGCGAGTCAAGGTTTTCAAGGAATATACAACTGTATAGAGAAGGCAGGTACAATCTTGAGACTTCTTTCAAAATAGGAGCTGTGACATAAGCAATCGTCCTGCTTTAGCTCCCAATCTTGAGATTGGAAGAACACCAGTGGCTCAGAATCACCACTGTGGCAGACCAGGGGCCTCATGTATAAACGGTGCGTACGCACAGAAATGTTGCGTACGAACCTTTCCACGCTCAAATCGCGATGTATAAAACCTAAACTTGGCGTAAAGCCACGCACATTTCCACGGTAACTCATACCTTGGTGTACGCAATTTCTCCGCCCGGTTTTGCAGACTGGCGGCACCCAGCGTCAAAGCAGTGCTATTGTTCCTGTGTGATCACCCTTTCATTCTTAGATCCACATCCACGGCGGCGGCTTTATAAATACACTGAAATTAACTGCATATTGTTTATTAGTGTAATGCATCTGATTGTAATTAACCTGCTACAATATAATGGGCCAGGGAATAGCGACACTGGAAGGATAGACGAATAGAATAATTAAACATGTACTACGAAGATATTTCAATGTTCCTTAAAAGTTTTGAAGAATCGGCGTTCTAAGCTTACAAATGGCTTAACGTCTATTACAGAGCTGATTATGTGGCGATTGGAGAAAGAAAAGTATGGACAGGAATTGGAGGTTAGTACGTTTGAAAGAGACAGTACTTCTGTAATAAATTATTTCATCGAAGGTCACACATGGTGCAGCAAGCCTCTTGCGTGAGATATGAACAAGCACTGTGCCACCGTGTTCCCATGTTTCATAACATGCTTTCATTCCTATCATCATGAAAATGATATCACGTATACATCTCAGTATTTTAATTATTCAGAGAGCTGTAATATCACGAATGTAATGGATTCTGTGTCCTGTCGGAGAAAGAGAAAGAACGGAAGCACGTAGTGATTCACACACATAGAGCACATAGAAGATCAAACACAGAAAAAAGCATTTAACATGCTACTTGAGAAACTAGTAAAATAAACGATTTTAAGATGAAGTTTATGATGTTCTACTTTAATGGCAAAATAAACTACGTGATTAAAGTGGAAAATTCGAGATTAAAGTTGACATTTCGTGCTTTTTTCCCCACTGTGTGCCTATGTTTTTTCTCTGTACCCTAATAAGCTTTCATATGACACTCAGACGGTGGGCTACAACTCGCCTTTTCACAGCGACTTTGATATGTGATTTCTTTTTTATTTCGGGCACTGTGCGACTTTGTGAATTTGATCTTTCGAGTTTTTCCGACACTCTGTCACTCGATCAACTTCCTTTTGTTGCTTATACCACTGTTTAAACCAACAAATAGTATGTTTTTCCTTTGCCTCCACTTGGTATTCGCTGAAATTCTTATATTTTCCCCTGTGCTTTTCCCATTGTCTTTTCACAGAAGGCTATTTATATTGATTTGCATATTCAAAGAGGCGTAATTCTGGGAGGAGTTGGGGCGGGACAGAAGGCGCGTGCACGTGCGTTACTTTTCACGCAAATCGGGATTTATGTAGTGGAAGAACGTGAAAGTATGCGTGCGCACAGCTTCCTGCATCTGGATTTTTCTGTGCGTACGCACAATCCCGCTTTTGTGCTTACGCCATGTTATAGTGTGAGTTCTACGCACGGCGTTATACATGAGGCCCCAGGAGAGTGCAAGGAAGAGCACTTCAAAGCCCAGAGTTAAATGTTCAATGTGTCTGTGTCCTGCAGAGGACAACCAATTACTTTGTCATTGGTTTACAGTTTACCAGATGCGGCATAGCAGCTACGGAGTTGTCCTTGTGTGAGAATGGATGTGAGCCGTACAATTGACTACCCTGTCCAGGGTAGTTACCTGCCTCATGCTCCCCAAATTAGATTAAACAGGTTTTAAAATATTTTTATATAAAAAGTTTTATAATGCATGTACCTAAATTTAGATTCTTTTTGCCCTCACTTTAACTGGATATGGTGCAATGAAAAAGATTCCAGGCTCCAGTGTTAGCTTTTACCTCACTGCTGATTTGGATGCTTGTTGGTTCCTATTTACTACAAGAAAAGGGTGTTATATTGAGACCAGTTGATAACACCTAGTATTATCAGATACGCAACAAAACATACAGCATTCTTGCACAGATGCACATTTGTATATTCACTTACAAAATACACTGAATCCAGTAAATCCTTACGAAGAATCAATAGCATTATTTTCTCTGCAAGACTTCAATGTAGATCACAGTAGGAGAACTGCTCTTTCACTGCATACTACTAGATCATACTACTAAACCTGCAGTGTCAAAGGAAAGAACATTTCAGTGTCTGTGGAACACTCACTCCATCTTGGAGACAAGTTACATCAGATGAATCGCCATTTTTCTGCTTGACATATAGCAACAACATGGTCAGTCCCCCACAAAAATTACTTAAAAAAAAAAAAAAAATCCACTGGATGCATAGTTTAAATTAAATATTTTAATATTTGATATTACATAAAAAATTTTTATCCTTAAAGTACAGTGAGAAAAAAAGTGCATAAATTTCACAAGTGGATAGTGTAAATTTATTGTTCCTCAGAATTTGTCATTAAGTACATTCTATATTACAAGATTGCTGCAATTATGAAAATATTGTTTTGCTTATTTAGAAGCTCAGAGCAGTGTACACATTTGCAAATATAGTTTAAACAGAATACAAAATAAAAACAGAGGCATCAAAAACCCATATTCACACAATAACATTAGGTACACACACATATTTGTCTGTACTTTGAGCTAGTTCTTTAAACTTGATGTGCTACAAGAAATCCATATACATATCTCTCTATAGATTTTAATTAATATTATATATTATATATATATATTTTAATATATAGTGCTTTATTAATACTCCTCTAGTTGCATACTCAGATGTGTTTTTTTCTAAGACTTTGGGGGTTTGGTATGAACATCTTTAACTTTAGCCTTGGAAAAGATTTGTATTTTTGTAGCCAATTTGTTTCAATACGTGGCACCAAGAAATTAACTATATTCTTTGTCCAGAAAGACATTCGATTTGAAAATATCACAAGAACTTGTGAAAAGCAATTTTTTTTTTCTGTGTAGCACTTGAGAGGTTTTTATTTTGGCTTTCTGAGAGAAGCACATTCTCCGAGAGGGCATGATCATAAGACTAAATCAGTGGAAAATTTTCTGTCTGTTAGCCTGCTTTTAACATATGCATAAAAATATGCCAAAACATCTTCATTGGCAGCTCCTGAAAAGCAGCACCTCAATATCAGGGAGATTACAGAATTACTAGGACAAGAAAACAAGCATTATAATCATAAACACTTTCTTTCAAGAAATATTAAATTCAATTTTGTAGCTTAAGTGTGCTTTCTGCATTTTTATTCAAGTAAAATTTTAGTCAAATTATGTGTACTCTGCATAAAACTTGCAGTATACAGGTTTATTCCACTAAAAGTTGCAGTAAACACTTTGACTTTATGTTGATTAGCTGGATATGAGTGGGTGCATCTGTGTTCATGCCTTGCAAAAGACTGTTCCATCCAACACTGTTTCCTGTTTTGTGCAAGACTAGACTTTCAGTCTTTCACAGCCCTGATCTTATATTAACTGAGTTTTGGAGATTGATGGAATAATGATTTATATGGCTTTATTAACTTTTTTTTTTTAAATATCTTAACAATTTCCATTTGCATCAACATGCATGACTATCGTGACCCTTTTTCTAATTAGAGACTAGGTTTGCAATAGTATGGGAAAGAGATGGACATGATGTACAAAGTTTTCCTCCTACAAAAAGACACATGTTGGTATAACTACTGTGCTGGTCATCCCCATACAACAGGTTTATGAAATGTTCTTAAATTCCATGCTCTCATCAGCAACAACATGAAGCTGCACCTATGAATAATTTATACATGGGTACATACATACTAATCTAACATTTAGACCTTCTTCTGAATACATTGATGGGAATGTTTAATTTTACATAATTTTATAAGGGAGGGAAATATAGAAAAATTGCTCAGTCAGCATTTTAAAGATTTCAATTAATTTCCCACTACTCAATAGCCTACTTATAGGAATTTTCCAGGTCTAGTTATGCATGAAAACTACTGAAATGTTTGGAGTCCATCCTTGTGTACCCTACAACAGTATTACATTATCCCTTAGCTAAAATGAATAACCATGGAGAGCAATTGAAAAGTGGAATTCATTCACTTACTGTAGGTATAGATTTCTAATATTATAAGACCGGAATATATTACTTGACTTGTCTGCTTATGATAAAACTGAAGTGTGATAATTTCAAGCCATTCAAATGAGCATCATATCCACTAGAGATAGCCACCAATACACAACAAAAACTGCCTAAATTAGAGCATGTTCGTTTCTTCTTTCAGAGACTAAAGCCACTAGGTAAGGACAATTTCAGAAGTTACAGATAAAATACAGATGAAAATTCTCAAGGAAAATCACTGCCCCCTCATTAGTATAATTTTTTTTTTCTTTTAGCAGATTTGCAATTTCAGTTAAAAAATGAATTAAGAGTGTAAAAATAAACAAAACAGTATGATAAAAGTACAATGCAATTCAAAGAGCAGGACAAATTAACTCAGTGAGCGTGTGGTCTTGCCATGTCTTAAGTATGCAGCAAAAACCTTCAGTGGACGGGCTAACAGTGTTAAAGCCACTGTTCACTCCCATACCCCACCAACAGTCTACAATATTGATATACTAGCTAATAAATCAACATTGTAAAATATTACATTATAAGTGATAAGCTAACCTTACAATGAAGTTAACCGAATTAAAAAAAAGGATATGTTTAAAATCTTTAGAAACATGACCTGAATGTGCAACTAAAGGATTTAATATGCTAAAACAAACTTAAATCCAATACAAATAATGAAGTCAAACAAAAATGTATGTGATTGAAGAAAAATGAAAATTGCTATTCATAAGGAAAAAAAAAACCACTAAATACTCTTTGATGGCTAAAAGTTTGGCTCATGTAGCCTCAGTATCTCCTATAGATCACATTAACAACAATTCATTCTAATTTCATCAAACCATAACCCCTTGCCTGAAGAAGAGGCCCGAGTTGTCTCGAAAGCTTGCATATTGTAATCTTTTTAGTTAGCCAATAAAAAGGTGTCATTTTGCTTGGCTTTTCTCTACATTCATAATGGCTAACACGGTACAACACCCTAGTACATCAAACCATAAGAAACAATTGCAATATATGTCATCATTAAACGTGATAGCTATAAACAAATCTTTTCCAATTTCTGTAATTCTGAATAATATGGTGTTACACCTTGAACTAATTTTGTCCTTTATACCAATGGTAAGATTCAAAAACCTACTCCTTACAACACAAGCTGCCAATAAGTAGCATATACTGCATTATGAACTATATTATACAACAGTCATTCAAACAGACTGTCACATTTATACATCTAATACTATAGCTACTTTATCTCAAATACCAAAAAACAAAGGTTTAAAAAAAAAAAAAAAAAAAAAAACTGGGCTTAGCAAAACAAACTTTCATGCTTCAGACCTATAAGGTAGAGGAAGCTGTTAGGCTTTCAGAGGCAACTTGCTAGGTTGCTTTCTATTATTTGGCAAGTCTGATATTAGTCATTAAGAGCATAAAAAAAGGTAGTTTTTCACACATACACTTTTTCAAAGAACCAGGGACCCACTTTCAATTGCCTGGCTATTTGCCTAACAGTTCATAACAAAAAAAACTTATCTGTGACATTATTCAGCAAAGGAACGACAACTAAAGCATATCACCGGGATGAAACTTTAACTCATACAAACAAGAGACCAGTCTGTCTTCTCTAGATTATCCCCTCTCGAACTACTGTAGATAACAAACAAAACTACTCATGAGTGAACTGCCAGGATCTTCAACAGATGCCCAACAAGGTAAACAGTAGATAAAACTGCATTATAGTACTTCGTCATGACTTTTTCTGTAGATACTAAACATTTATAGCTAGCTATATACACAAACTCTGCAGATAGGTTTCAATGACCATAGCACATTTGGCCCAGCCTAATTGTCACTTCATATTCACCTGACGTTTTCAAAGAAATCAAGATTTGGAGATGTACACAGCATGTTTTTCAATTACATTACACTCCATGTATCTACAAGTTCTCTGTGTGAAGATAGACTTGAGAATATTTGTACAAAACTTACCTGCAACCTACTTCTATCATGCCATCCTTTTTCATGTTTTGCCAAACCTGATAAAGGTTTAATTCATTGTCTTTCTTTATATGCCTGACTGTAGCCACAAAATATTTATGAATTATACAACTTGCAAATCTCACATAACGTGTACTTTACAAAGTCTTCCTTCACAAACAAACATTGTATTAGCTTTTTTAATCACTTCTATACTCTATCAAACCGCTCATGGGAGTCCCTTAAGACTTTCAGGATAAAACTGAAAACTTGATGTTTCTTAAAAAGAGTTTGAGGATTGTATTTGCTGTGGTGGGCTGGCGCCCTTCCCAGGGTTTGTTTCCTGCCTTGTGCCCTGTGTTGGCTGGGATTGGCTCCAGCAGACCCCCGTGACCCTGTAGTTAGGATATAGCGGGTTGGATGATGGATGGATGGATGGATGGATGGATTGTATTTGCTTCCATGTTTATCCCTTTCACCCATTTAAGGATAATTAGCTTTTAAAAAATGTGGGTGGCAATTCAGCCTGTCTTGGTTATTACTTTTTGGGCTTGTATATCATAGTGTCCCAAAATGAAATTACTTTACTTGGTTAAGGGCAAAAAAAAAAGTCAGAGAAATCAAGGCATATACAAATGAAGTAGGATGCATTTGATACAGTATATGAGCTAAAATGAATGGAAATCAGTCTTCACATAGGCACTTTTCTATTACAGCATACTGTTTTTACTCACATGAAGCTCTGCAGTGTAATATTCTGTCAAGTCTACTTCCCCTACTAAGTCCCTGACCTGAACACCTGCAGGAGAATTAATTTGCATGCTGCCGTCTTCATTGCTTGGGGAATACTTCATTATGCTAACCTTGACTGCTAAACTTGTACGTTTCTCCCTCCAGCCTCTGATTTTCCTAACAAAGCTAACAGCCAGCTCAGCAAGCAACCACACTGTACCTCCCTACGGTTTTATTTGTGCACTGCAGAGTTTGACTGATGCCTTTGTAATCTCAGTTAGAACATCTTAGTTTAACATCACTGAAAGCTCAATCAGGTAAATCTCACAATTAATTCAACCTTTATTTTACACTTACGCATTGTATTAGGAATGCTTAATTTAGAGCACTTAGAAAAAAGTTACAAAAAATGCATTTGTGTGCATTATTAGAGTAACCTATACAATACTGGTCTAGATGCTATTATGTGGGTGGGGCAAGAGCTTTCATGGAGTATATTTAGATGCCATTAAAAAACAAATTAACGTGTCTCCTATAATCCTAATTACCAGTATTTTTATTACACAAGGAGACACACCATAAAGATTTGTTAAGCAGAAAAAGCTCTTACACTTAAATCCCAATCATTCCTGTTATTCATATGCACCTGGGAACAGTTCATGCCTGCCATACTGTAAGTACTGTACACATTTGACAAAGACAAGTGTCTTTTAAAAAGATAGATTTTTGCTTCCATATTTCTAAATACTGAAGACTGGAAGGTTAACTAACATGTTCAGGGTCATGCAGTAGTTAGTGTCAAGAGCTGAATATGCAATCCTGAAGTAAGCTTACAATCCAATGTTTCAGGCAGTAAGCAACAAGGCCTAAACATAATGGTGTGTAGGCGCACAAGCATCAATGTAGTGAAAAGTTTCTCTGAGACCCTGCATCTCTAATCATGTGTTCCGACTCAAGATGACATACTTACAAATCTCTCCTCCTAATGCAAATAGTAGCTATTCACATAATAATCACAATGCATTGAACATAATATAAAAAGGTCACCATGAAAAAGCCACTCTTTATGGGGTGCTGCTGTGGAATTGCTTCAGTTAAAATCTATTCCATTTCATTTTAAAAATCAATACAAGAAATAACAATTTGTAGAAAAACCTAAATCAAACAAATACTCTGCATTCAGATGAACATATTTAAAAAAAATGTTCATCCCATAATAAAACACAAGCAGTTACATCCGATTGCAATAATGTTTACAGTATGTTGGTAATATTGATTTATTGACAATAGCTGTTAATCTTCAAGCAGTGACACTTAAGTCGATATGTTCCTTATTACTGTAGGTTTGGATTGTTTTTTCCAATGCTCAGTACTTTTATATAGTTTAATATGTCGATTTATTACAAAGCACTGCCACTCATTAAGCAATTTAGATAACTACTCTTCATAAACTGATTAACAGTTACATATTTATAAATAAACAAAATGGAGACTATCATTCTCAAATAAAAAATGAGCTGTAGCTAAGATGCTAGAGGACACAAAAGATAAAATTGGGTTACACAGGATTATGCCTTATATATTGTATTGTAGTCATGAATGTTCACAAAAGGGAAATGAATATTATATAAATTTGCATATATCATTCTTCTATTCTTATAAATAAATTATATATTTTTTATTTCAACAAGCATGTCTGGGTTATTTGTGAAAACCAAGTCTTTGGCCACATTTTGAATCACAACAGAGCAGGGGTTCTGTCCTGGGAGCCCACTGTGGCTTCAGGTTTTTGCTTCAACCAGATTCAAAATCAGTGAAAACTGATAACACTGATCTCAATTAATTAGCTTTTTTTTTTCTTCTCTTATTCTACATTAAGAAAGCACAGATGTATGATTTTTACATGTATAACACACTAGGGGGGCAAGCCCCCCCGACACCCAACCCCCAATTGTAGCCAGATTATTAGTAAAATCTGTAAATGTACAGAAGAAAAATTTATTGGAGTCAAAATCACAAAATAAAAATTATTTTTTAACGGATTAAAAATCCTGAAGAGAGAATATTTACTCTCTTACTGATTGGAGTATTCCCGTTAAACTGAGGTCCACTATGCTTGATGAGTATTTATAAGAGACTAAATACACAATTCATTTGTTGAAACTGATATTCTTATAAACCACGACTTTGATATTTTAGTTTATAATTTAAAAATGTAATAAGAATTGGAAAATCTAACCTTCACATTAAAGTTCGATAAATTCTGAAAAGAATGATACCAAACATACATACACAAACACATATACACATATATATACATATACACACATACACATACAGGAACCTCAGTTCACGAACGTCTCGGTACACGAACAAATCAGTTTACGACCAAAAAGTTTGCCAAACTTTTGCCTCGGTTCACGACCACACACTCGGTATACGAACAAGCCAGTTTCCCTTTCGGTTTGTGCGTGCTGATGATTTCTGCACGTGTTGCATTGTTCTCGGTCAGACGTGCGTGCTTGCATGTGCGTGCTTTCGCTGTGAACTCTCTGTGCTCTATTTCATTTCCCTTCCGGTTCGTATGCGCCGATTACTGTATTTAAGCACGTGTTCAGCCTCTCCCTGTTCATTGTTCTCAGTCAGATGTGTGTGCTTTACCTGTGAACTCTTTGTGCTCTACAGTATTTCGTGTGCTTTTGCAGTTAACCATGGCTTCTAAGCACTGTAACCTCCTCCAGTTCCTCCTCACTTCATGCCAGAACTCGACTCATGCAAGGTTAGTTTTCTTGGTGGTTTATGGTTAGTTTTTGTATTACGGATTTTTCAAATGTTCATTTTTCGGTTCGTAGCGTGAACTGTTGCAATGTTACTTTTCTTGGTTGTTTATTAAGTTACGGATTTTTCAAATGTTCATTTTTTTTCCCTGCGATCGGGTTGTAACGCTATAGCGTGACCTGCTGCAATGTTACTTTCTTGGTTGCTTGTGGTTGGTTTTTAAATAAAGTTTGGATTTGTTCAAATGCTCCTTTTTTCCCCTATGCTTAAAACTAATTTAAAAAAAAAAGCGTTTATACAGCAATCGGGTCGTAAGGCTATAGTGCGAACTCTTGCAATGTTAGTTTTCTCTGCTGTTCAAGGTTTTCTCAGTGTTATTCAATGTTTTTACATTAAGTTTACTATTACGATGTGCATTCTATGGTGTGATTAACTATATTTGTGCTTTTTTTACAAAAATATATTTACATACAATTCATACTGTCTGGAACAGATTAATTGTATTTACATACAATCCTATGTGGGGAAATTGCTTCGGTTCACGACCAGAGTTTTGGAACGAATTATGGTCGTGAACCGAGGTTCCACTGTATATACATACACACATATATTAATTTTTATATATATTATATATATAAAAAAATTGTGTGTATAAAGTAAAGCCAATTTAAAGCGTGACAAAAAAGTCACATAAAATCGTTGCACTTTTAGGCTTAGGATTTTAAATATATACAGTAGATTTAGAAATATTTACATTTTTGCTATAGTTTTAAATGCTTAACTCACTTTTGTTGATTTCATTATATTTTGCAGTTTACTCCCTTCATTGTATATTAATGACAATTAAAAACAAGCAGAGCAGACACCCAGGCAAACAACACTGAATCATGAAAGGCTGCAAGTAATTTAGCATTAGAACCACTAATTAGAAAATAATGGATTAATTAAAACAATTAGAACACCCTGAAAAACAGAATGAAAATCAAGATGAAAATATTGTTAAAAAGAAAAAAATGCATTATTCCCATAGAACTGCTTAGTACATTTTTATATATATATTTATATATATATTTATATTTATATATATATATATATATATTTATATATATATATATATTTATATATATATATATATATATATATTTATATATATATATATATATATATTTATATATATATATATATATATATATATATATATATATATATATATATATATATATATATATATATATATATATATATATATATATATATATATATATATTTATATATATTTATATATATATATTTATATATATATATATTTATATATATATATACACACACGAGGGGGGACCCAAAAATAACCGGAATTTTGTTGTTGTTAGGTTATTTATTTATTTCCAGTTATTTTTGGGTCCCCCCTCGTATATATATATTATATATATTATATTAATATAGAAATATACACACACACACTTTTTTTTAACCAAATATAGTTTTCTAATTTGTATATTGTTCCCAAAACGCAGAATCTGGGAAATAACAGTTCACTTAATTAGCCCAGGGCCCAATTAAAAACAGAAGCTGGTTGGAACAAAAACCTGCAGCCACAGTGGGTCCCCAGGACCAACTTTGAGAGCCCCTGCAATAGAAAATGTAAAAGTGTTAATGTAGATTTTCACAGATTTATGAACCTGTATCATAAATTCCATAGATACCTTCATATTTCTAGCTCCCCAGCCAGACTGTGAAACAGAGATCCTACACCCCATTACCTGTATTAATTTGCTGTCCTGGGATGGGTGTCTTAGTAATCAAACAAAATCCCACAGCACAAAATCTTATTTTCATTGCAGATCAGGTGTTGCTTACAGAATCATAATAAAATTTGGCCACCCATGCTGCAAGTGACCTCTTTGCTGTAATGATCATGGAGGGCTCCGCAGATTTGAATGATTCATATATCAGATAACTGGTGTCTGCTGTTGTAGAAAGGCACTTTATTTTACAGTCTGATCATGTTAACACTATATATGGCCTTATGGACAATCTTGCACCTAATAAGCATTATAGGCTAGATATTTCACTGAACACAAAATGCATTTAAGCAAGGGATTTACATAAGTATAATATTTTCTTCTGTTTATGTTCATGTGATCCCTACATGCCAATCTGCAAAATCTAATTTTGCAATTGAAGGGGTCTAGACTGCTCCTGAATGAGATTTCACAGATTGGAGAAAAATGAAACTATAAATATTACAATTCAAGAGGACTCCAAACAAATGTCTTCAATGCCATTGTAACCAACAGTGCATTACTCATTACGAGTTTTTATATAAAACTGACAAAAATCTTAATTTTCTTTATTATGAGGAATCAAAGTACAGACATTCTATATGATTGAAATTGACTACAATTAAAACAAAAAAAAAACAAAAAACACTATAGTCACCAAAAATACAGGATGCTACATATCAGGATCAATACTTATAGTAGATATTTCAAAAAACAAAAGACACTTAAGTGTCTGTAATATGGGTAAAAAAAGATTTAATTGGACAAGAAACTGAAGTGTGCTTACAAATCTGGAAAGGAGGAGAATTGATTTTTTCAGTAATTTACAAGAATGAGTTGTTACTCCCTGAAACAGACATTGTTGTAAATAATTAAAGCATGTCAAAGACAAGGATGAAATTGATAGTGACAGAGATATGTACAAAATATAAAAAGGATTGGCAAGAGAAGACATTAATAATAGAATAGGAAGCAGTTTCCTAAAACACTTTAGATTTTAAAAATCTGGCCTATATAGTCTATATTGCTGCTCATTTTCATTATTAAAGCTGGGATTTCTTCAAAAATCAAAAAGAGATTTCACCTTTTTTTTTTTTTTTTTAAAGTTGTATGCATATCTTAAGAAAAAAGTAATATAAAATGACCTGTTTTAAGCTCATTTCAAATAAGGATCAGGAGAGAAAGCACAGTAGTGTAAAACAGGTATAAGTGGATGAGAAATGACATAACCATGGATGTTTTTCAATCACTAATAAACTGTTACCTAATTTAAAGCATTCCTTAATGCAAAGCAGCAATAACCCCATTCTTTAGACCAGCTTGGTTTAGACAATTGGAAAAGCTGTCCGGGATCATTTTCACTGAACAATCGATTTTAGCAAAATGAATGTTGGCTTCATAATTTGAACTAATTGAAATTTTTGGTACACTGTATTAATCCCCAAGGGGAAATTATCTTTTTGCATGACATCTAGAGGTCTGAACACAGGGTCAGCCATTGCGCCCCTTGAGCAATTTTCAGGTTAAGAGCTTTGCTCAAAGGCCCAATGGAGTAAGATCTCTTCTGGCAGTAATGGGATTTGAACTGGCAACCTAACATACTTAGGCATCTGCTTGTTATTTCTAGCACACCATCCCAACCTCTTCAGTTCTTCTCTGTCCAGAATGACATGTCAAAACAGAGGTGATCATGAGTTTGGCAAATGAATCAGTGCAGTGGCAACAATTTTAGAAACCCTGTACTGGATTATGGTCATTATCATAAAGCTGGAGCCAAGACTTTGGACAAAACTCTAGATTTGACAGTCACTCTAGATCCTCACTCTCAATTTTGTGTACAAAGTTTAGGTAGTGACAGAAAGAATGAGATCATGAGTACAAGGCGCAGAAGTTTCATTCTTGAGCAAGTTTCACTGTCTGTGACATTACAAGAAGTTCGGCAATACAGCAGGACCTGACAAGAATACTGCTGCTTCTAAAGACTGAGAGGAGACATCTGAAGTGATTTGTGAGGTTCACCATGCATATCCCACAGTGAGAAGATACAGAGGGAGACCCAGTAATTGGTAGAGTAATCCTCTGAAGAACTAGCCACCTATCAAAATCAACAGATTCAACACTAAATGAATATCAATGATCAGTAAATTTACTATTTCAAAAATAGATTTATTTTTTTTTTTTAATATAAAGAGTCTGCTTTTTTGGTAAGTTTACAGTAAATTTAGTCATCTTAATTTTTTTTCTTGTCTTAAGAATTCTTATCTTAACTATAACAAGCATTTTATTTTTGTGTATAGTGACTGTATTATGGATAAATATTTTACATTTTATACATTGGTTTCATTAGCTGAGAAGAATATTTAAGCAAATTTTTTTATGGCTACTGAAAAGTAAGACTATTGAATTTCATTTGTTCTACAGTTTAACTGTAAACATCAAACATATAGCTTCCACACAGCTAGTTATGCAGGAACATAATGATTTAAAAAAAGGAGGTATCTCAAACATTTTGGAAGCATTTGGATATTTGCCTGGAACAGTTAAAGCAATATATATCCAGGAATGATAACAGTGGGTAAAAGGCAGTGTTAACTGAGAACATAAAACACCCTCTTTTGTGCAGAGTACAGCAAGCTCTCCTTAATGTATTGTGGCTAACTGACCTTATAGTATGTACTTAATCCTATTAATCACAAACTAAACCGGCAACCACCAGGATATTACCACCTGGGTTGGAATGGCAGACTTCTACACCATTGATGTTGCTACAGATCAACGAGTTGTATGTTTAAGCCTATACAGAAAAACATGCAGATACAAGGCATCAAGTTGTTGCATATACCCTGCAGACAGCTACTAAGAGACCGATATTATCATCAACTGTCTCATTACCTCCCTTTTATATTGGTATTCACCAATCTTTAAATATTCTTAAACATAACTGATCCTTTATTCAGTAAATAGTTTAAAAAAAAAAAAAAAAAAAAAAAAAAAAGGAAGAAGGAGGCCAAAAAAGGGAGGAAAATACATGACAAATGCAAAGAAACTTTAACCAGGGTTAAAAGCTGAAAGACAAGGAGTTGTAATTCTTTGTATTAAATTGATTTAGAGAAATAGTCAGTATGCTGCAATATAAAATAATAACTCAGTATTTTCAAAAGTCTTAAAATACACTGATATCAAGGGCCCTATTACGGCTATAGTAATAATTGACTAATTAATGGCTATCAAAAAATCTACCCTAATGTACTGCAAGAGCAGGTTCCATTAGATTAGGAACTGAAATTCTAGCCAGTCAATGTTAACAAGACTACAGTATACTACTGTCCACTTAACTGCAAAAGGAAAATCTAGACTGACCCTCACATCTCTAACTCCACTGCCTGTCATTTAAAATAAACTCTTCACATTCTCAAACATCAATATGAAAATGCATGAATTATACTGTTCATGACATAAAAATTGAATGCTATTCCTAAGTCTTAGACTCTTGCTCTTCTTTGTATATTTTATACATATACATTATTACTTTCAAAAAGTTTCAGCACAATAGAAATATAAATATTCAACTAATTTTCATTCATTTTAACCACAACATGAACATAATAATAAATACTGGAATAAGCAGAAACACACTAGATAAGCCAGCCTGTGCAACACCCATAGAAATAGAATTTTTTTTTTCAGAATCCAGGAGAGGACATTTTCTCATTCCACCTTCATGAACATACTTCACACTGAGATGGTTCCTTTGCACCACCTTGCATCAAGTCACGTTAGTCAATAAAGTTAAATGTCAGGAGTCCGAGTTGTCACATGTGTTCAAGTCCACATAGCCCAATGCCCTTCAAAAAAACTGCAACAATAGATTGAAAATTATAGTGCAGAAATGGATAAACATGTTCTAAACTCTCTCTAGGTCATTCAGTAAAATGGTCATGTTTAGCTGCGCATTGCTACTGTATATGCTAATTCATATTTTGCACATAAATGGAGCATAACTTTATGTAAATTGCTCAATGCTCTGTGCTAACAGCGTTATTGCTGCTGTAATAAACCATCTCTCTGCTCCACCAACCAGCTTTACAAGCAAACCATTCAGTTCTTTTGGACAAATTAATTTTTCCATTATGAAAGCCAAAGTGACACCTGCAAGTAAAATGATTACATACATCTCATTAACATGTTCATAATACAATGGGCTATAAAAGCAATAAATGCTAAATATTTACTTTCATACAAATATCATCAAAAACACAAGAAACTTTTAAAATGTAGAAAATCCAACACATTTTAGGAGGTATAAGGTAACAAACTACATGCAAGTACAAAAGCAATAGATTACTGACGAGCTGTTCCCATTAAACATGATCAAGAATTTTCCAGATTCATGTTGAAACTGAAATCCAAGGGAACAAGGCGAAGTTGTCACATTGAACAGGCAGAAAGACAATTTAATATCCATATTTATAAGACATGTAATGATGACAAAGTAAACTGCAATAGACAGTGACACGCATTACACAAACATTAACTATGGATGAAATAAACCATTAGAAATGCAGCATTAAAGCAACATTTTATACTATTGGGGTCTCACTTAAAGTTTTAAAATCCTCGAAAACCATCCAACTTGATTATCATCCTACTGGCATAAGACTGGAATAGAATATAAAAAAAACATACCCAAGCAGGTCAATGAAAGACAAGAGAACAAATACTGTATCTTCTGCTTTGCTGGTTGCAAAGACGGCACATTAGATATGTCTATCTGTCAACAACTACTCTCAGTGGGCATTCTTTAGATACAAACTGTGCATTTTAAATTACTTAATGAGAAGAAATGTGCCAAAATTTTAAAATGCGATTTTGTGCCTACTGGCTAATAATTTGCCCTTATTCAAATATTTTCACATTATACGGTCTTATTTTGTAAGCAATCAAAAGCATGTTGCAGTCTTATGTTATACACACACATACACTAATTAAATCTGTGATATACTACATATGGATGCATAACTGACTTAGGAAATCAGCAGTATTCTTTGAATCAAGAAAAATAAGGTTGACTATCTGTTCAGATAGGTAGTGATTGTCAACATTTTTCAAAGTCACTTATATACTTATCACTTATAGTAATAATAATTCTTTGCATTTATATAGCGCTTTTCTCACTACTCAAAGCGCTCAGCAATTGCAGGTTAAGGGCCTTGCTCAAGGACCCAACAGAGCAGAGTCCCTATTGGCATTTACAGGATTCGAACCAGCAACCTTCCGATTACCAGTGCAGATCCTTAGCCTCAGAGCCACCACTCTGCCCCTAGTACAGTACAAGCAAAATAGAGCATTACAAAAACAAACAGGAATAATTAGCATAAAGCAGGTACAGTATTTCCAAACTGAATTTTAAAATAAAACTAAACTAAAACCTTAACTAAAGTTGAGGTAGTATTGCAGATTGGATACCACAGCTAATTGCTAATGCTCATGCAAATAAGGTGATATTTGGGGACCCACATATCCAAAGTGAAAAACTTAACATTTTATCACTCAGTAAATAAAATGAGGGTATTACAGCACCTTATTCACATTGTTAGGCCAATCAAACAAGCTAATAAGATAGAAGCCTCAGGCTGAAAAGTCACAGGATGAAATTTTCAATTACAGTCGATTCCGCTTCATTGGGCCACCGGTTAATTGGGACAGCCGCTTATTTGGGCCAAATCTCAAGGAATGAAAACCAAAATAATAAACTAATACACAATTTAAACGCTTAATTGGGACAACATTCCGCTTAATTGGGGTAGTAGCAGACGCGTGCTGAAAGTCAATCATCTATCGTCGCCCGTCGAAGAAGCACTGGTAAGTTTAGATAGTACAATCTTAGTTAGAGTGGAGTAGCACGTCTGCTTAATAGTCTACCATCACCACTACCGTACCGTATTCAGTTACCCCTACACCACCTCGCGTGTACGTATAACGTATAAGTAAACTTTTTTTTTTGTCAATTTTATTTATAAAATTATAACCCTTGCCAAGATGCTAAGAAATTATTTTACACTTTCAAGTAAAATTGCTTTGCTGGATAAAATTAAAAGCCAGCCATTTAATACAAGCCATCATAGGCTCACCGAGATAACTGGTGTACCAAAATATACCATAGTGCATCTCTTACAACAAGAAAATCAACTGCTTGAGGAATGGGCATTACAGAAAAGACAAACTGCAAAGGACAAAGTACAAACTTACAAAAACAAAAGACAGACTACGCTTGATGCTTTTTTGCAGCATTAAATTGTATGTACATACCCAATTATTTTACTTTAGAATTTATTATTATTTTTTCTTCACAGCTTATATTATTTTCTTATAATTTATATTTGGGTTCAATAATTTATTAAAATATTACAAGAAAATTGTTTAATTTTATGTGGAATTTGTTTAATTGGGGCAGCCACTTAATTGGGACAAAATGTCCTAGTTCTAATGTGTCTCAATTAAGAGGAATCGACTGTATATAAAATACAATTAAAATATGACATTTGTCAGCTAAAAATGTATATATAAAAAAAGCACAAGTTGCAACCCATGCACTACAGATTAATTTCTAGTATAAAAAAATTACCCATGCCATCATCTTTTAGCTTTCATAAAATCAGTTACTTTATGAAGCTTTGCTGATAATACTATAGCCCCATTCCTCGACTCTCAGATGGCCACAACATGTGTAAATATCAACCAGCCCTGAACAGAAATAGAGATTTATATTGTGATTTCTTTATATTAACCATTTTCCACCATTGTCACACATTCTAATTCAGTAGTCAATGTCACATCTCAGATTTGCTTCATTTTTTTACACAGAATCATAGCTTTGCCATACCTCAGAGCATTATGAAATGACAGAAGGCTTGCGATTACCTTTAAAATCATTAATCTTGCACAATTACAAAATATGCAAGATACTTGTCATTTGCCTCCCAATTCATAATTAAAGCTCAAGAAAACAATTTTGGTAAATGTAACACATTTCTTTTGCAGGTATCATTTTTCTGAACACAAAGATCATAACATTTCCAAAATACACCACACATTCTCCTAAAGGACATTTTATTGTAGGTCAATGTGCATGTGTTAATACTATACTACCAGATATTTTATCAGCTACTATATTAAAGGAACTATAGCGCACACAATTTAACAGTCTTAATAATAAACAGGGCAGGACAAATATATTCTGTAGCATTATACTGTATATACTGAGAAGCAAATAAAGGGATATCTAATGAAGTGACAATCGTTTTACCTGAAGAGACCGATTTTCATTTTGGCATTATTTTACTGGGTAGCTGGAAAGAGTACAATCCATTCAGTGTCTAAAGAAAAACTGTATCTAGGTGCCTTTTGATTTGTTTTATCTTTTCTTTCCGCACGGAAAGGGCTTTTGCCTTTTTATGTTTATACAGTATGACACGTAGTTAATGCTAGTTAACACAGACACAAACAATACATCTTTTCTAGTTCTGTTAGACTTGTGGGCACTATATCACTCAATAGACTACAGCACTCATTAATCACCCTAGTCAATGATGCAAGTCCTCTCTGGTACTGTTAGAAAACGGTTTTCAGTCTGACAACTCTTTGTAAATTGATGTGATTGCACGTCAAAGATTCAAAGGTCCATGGTACTATATACAATATACCAAAAGGATCATATCTGGACCTGTTATTCTCAATCTGCGAAATTATTTTTGAACAACAAGGTTAACTACTGCAGCTATGCAGATGGCACACAGCTTTTCTGATCTATAGCACCAAATGACACCGATTGTTTTATCCTGTAATCAGACGCATCTAACATTAAAGATACTAACTAAACTCTTACCTTCTTTTCTTAATTGGGAATAGGAAGAAATGTCAAAAACCACTACACAACTGTTACCACACTGTCCATATTCTACCCAGTAAAATAAACACTAGGGACCTATTACAGCAAGCCACTATGCGGACTCTGATGGTCTTAACTTTCACTCCTTTATTTTAACAGCAATAGAGGGCTTCACAAGAGAACCTTTTGTGCACGGCAACTGGGCAAGAAATGATTAATCTTAACTTCCCAGCTCAGTAACAGCAATCAGACAAAGATTTAAGGCTTTTACTTAAAAAGCGCATTTATTTGCATAACCATAAGAAAAGAAAAAGAAAGAAAAAAAAAAAGAAAAAGAAAGAAAGGAGTGCTCCAAGTGTTCATCGCTCCTCTCAGTCTATTCTTGCAACTGAACTCTTTACATGTGTCTGAAAGGCAGCAAGTGAGCTACAATCACTATTTTTGAAACAAGCACCAACTGAAATGATGGAACCGTTTTTGAAAATAGTAATAAAAAGCATACAATGATCTTCCCCTCCTCAAAACACAGAAAATGGCAGTAATGCATTATCACACAGTCTCAAGCTTGATTCCCCTGTCAATTAAATGCTGAACTTTTTAACTAAGCAAAATCCTCTGAATCCTGTTTTGCCTTCAGTACTTCAATACTAATAATATGAATGTATGTGTGTATTATATATATATATATATATATATATATATATATATATATATATATATATAAGTAATCCCTCCTTGATCGCAGGGGTTGCGTTCCAGAACCCCCCGTGAAAGGTGAAAATCCACGAAGTAGAAACCATACGTTTATATGGTTGTTTTTATATTGTCATGCTTGGGTCACAGATTTGCACAGAAACACAGGAGGTTGTAGAGAGACAGGAACGTTATTCAAACACTGCAAACAAACATTTGTCTCTTTTTCAAAAGTTTAAACTGTTCTCCATGACAAGACAGAGATGACAGTTCCGTCTCACAATTAAAAGAATGCAAACATATCTTCCTCTTCAAAGGAGTGCGCGTCAGGAGCAGAGAATGTCAGAGAGAGAAAGAGAAAAAAGCAAACAATCAAAAATCAATAGGGCTGTTTGGCTTTTAAGTATGCGAAGCACCGCCGTATAAAGCAGCTGCAAGGAAGAGAGCAATGTGAAGGTAGTCTTTCAACATTTTTTAGAGGAGCGTCCATATCCTCTAGGCCAGTGTGCAAACAGCCCCTCTGCTCACACCCCCTCCGTCAGGAGCAGAGAATGTCAGAGAGAGAGAGAGAGAGAGAGAGAGAGAGAGAGAGAGAGAGAGAGAGAGAGAGAGAGAAACAAACAATCAAAAATCAATACGTGCCGTTCGAGCTTTGAAGTATGCGAAGCACCGTGCGGGAAGCATGTCGCTTGACAGAGCTGGAAGGGAACAACGTGAAGATAATCTTTCAGCATTTTTAGACGAGCATCCATATCCTCTAGGGGTGCGAACAGCCCCCCTGCTCACACCCCCTCCGTCAGGAGCAGAGAATGTCAGAGAAAGAGAGAGAGAGAAAAGTAAACAATCAAAAATCAATACGCATACTTAAAAGATCAAACAGCACGAAGCACCGTGCAGGAAGCATATCGCTTGACAAAGCAGCCATATGTAAGCCCAGCAAGGAAGAGAGCAATGTGAAGGTAATCTTTCAGCATTTTTTGAGGAGCGGCCGTATCCTCTAGGGGTGCGAACAGCCCCCATGCTCACAATATATTTGAGGAGTTTTATTTAATACATAATATGTGCTCTGGTTGGGTAGCTTCTCAGCCATCTGCCAATAGCCTTGTATGAAATCAACTGGGCAAACCAACTGAGGAAGCATGTACCAGAAATTAAAAGACCCATTGTCCGCAGAAATCCGAGCACCAGCAAAAAATCTGCGATATATATTTAAATATGCTTACATATAAAATCCGCGATAGAGTGAAGGCGCGAAAGTCGAAGCGCGATATAGCGAGGGATTACTGTAATACACTTTACTTATGTTCAGAATGACAACAATTTCAGTGTAATTCTTGTTACCTGAAATCAGTCAGCTGCAAAGGAAAAAAACATCAACCATACACTGTGGATCTATGTCCTCTGACTTAAGGTTTTACTAGTATTTGAGAATGGGTAAGTGAGTAGTACATTCCATAAGTTAAACAATGGGGAAAAAAAAGCAAATTTTAGATTTTGGCAGAAATTTAAAAAGCAAGGGTCTTAGAAAAAAGTAAATCACCTGGTGCTTCAAATCAAGCCCACAGTAAAGAATTTAGCAAATCACATTATTTATGTAAGAGTTGAATTTGAACCCTGGTTCAATGGGCACCTGGCATGTTTATGAGTCTCATATTATTCTGAACTTATGCTTAAAAGCAGACGCGGTTATTTTATTATTCACTATGATAAATGTATTTATTTTATATGACCCCTTAAGAGAAAAATGTTATATTTATTGTATAACCTTTCTTCTATAATACTGTTTCCTGTTTTTGTACCCAGCTGGATCATAATATATTTAGGCCATTGTTCTTTTCTTTTTGACCTTGAGAATAAGTGTGCGTGGTGAAATTCACACATCTCCTGAAATAAGAATAAAAATACATTTAAAATGTCATGTACATCCTAGGCAAACAGGACTATCAATCAAATTATAGTCATCTAACGTATCAACATCTGACATGTCCTGTTAGCAACTAGGTGTAACCAATCATGTTAAAAGTGTTGCAAAAACACATACTTTTCACCTCATCTGCGATTTAGATTTTGTATTCATAATTTTCTTCCACATTTATGTTATTTTAATATTGCAAAAGTTAGACCTTTTATAATCTCTAAAGATGCTAAAACATGATTTTTGGCCTACTAGACTATTGTAATGCATTCTTAACAGGGCTACCTAAGACAAATATGTCAGTTGCGACTCTCAGTACAACAATAAATGAGCACATCTGACTCAGCTTAGCACTGTTGCACCACTGGTGTCCTTTAGTACGGATACTTTAACTTTAATATTAGACAAAATGTGAATGCTTCAACTTTTTGCAAGACCTACTGTATCTAATCTAAGACAGTGCATTAAAACAATACTGAACTACTTCAGCAAATTTATGCATGGTATAATGCTCTGTGGGGTCTGGGCAACCTTTTAGCCTATTGACACTCCTAGAGGTTTATTTTCTCCGGCATTTCAACAGATGTTTTTCTTTTCCTCTAGTCGCTGTCCATTCTTTAACTTCTTATAAGACGCATTGAGCTACACGTTTTGTATGTAAATGCACTATATATAGTACATATAAATGCTTTTCATCTTACCCTGCCAAAAAAATCGTATCAAAAAAATTGGAGGTATTACTGCATTGTATTTTGAACACACAAGGCAAAGCGTCATTATTAAATGTATAATATCAGATTTCTCTAAAGTCACAAATTGTATTTTATACTTTTTAAGTGGTCATCTTGTTCTCAAGGCTATTCTGTGAAACAACAAGGCGACATCACTGGCAAAATGTCAGCAGTCAACGTTCATAAAACAATTTTCCACTATTTTTCAAAATTATCAGAGTCTAACATGCTAGTTAGGCAGGACACGGCCATGACTATTGTTCTAGTGCACCAGTTTGCTATTATAGCCACACTCTGAGTTCACGCAATAAATACAGAAACAGATTAAGTGGTGAAAGTAAGCAAGGAGTTGAATTACACACAGAAATAGGATCTTCGTAATTGCAATGGAAATTTACAGCCAGGTATTGTTTGCATTGAACCCTTGAGTTTTCATAACATCCTTCCACATTTGGATAATAAAACCTGCTATACTAGAGTACCATTTATAGACATCAGTTTTACATTTAGCACAGTTACTCCCATCAAGGATGACGACATTTAAGCTTCTAGATTTGGGACTTCTGGTCAAACTGGCAGATACCAGCACATGACAACTGCAGCATCACTTCTTTCACACTGATTATAGCACAGACAGCCCACTGGATAGTGTGCGGATTCCCCTGCTATATTCCTTATTCACTTATGGCTGCACTTACAAATACAGCTACAACTCCAATATTACATTTACAGAGAAAACCCCTATCTCATGCCTGATCACCAATAATGAGGATTTACATGAAATCTGGCTTCTGAAACAGTGGAAAGACCGTTACTGTATTCTAATGTCAGCAAAAGCAAAAAGCTGGTCATAGACTTCAACAAGCAGGAAGCAGACCACACTCCTATCCACATCTAATTTGTTTTTTGTTTTTTTGAGTCACAATCACTGATGACCTTACACAATCCATATCAACTTTCAACAATGTGACTCACCAAAACTTTACTACCCCAAATGTCTCCATCTATGCTCAACAACTTCTATAAATGCATAAGTAAAATCCATCAATAAGGTCCTATAATGGATGGTGAAGTCAGCTCAAAATATTAGAATAGGAAGAAAAAAAATGTAAAAATAGACAAAACATGTAGAAAGTTGTATATATATATAAAAAAAAAAAAAAAAACCTCAAAATGATAAAAATACAAAAGTTTAAAAACAAGAAAAAAATTGTTCTTATTGGACTATTCTATTGTCCAGCATTATACAGCTGCAACAGCAGTATGGAGATTTTCTTTCACCTGCTTGTTCCACAAGAATGAGGTTTGTAGCTGCAATACTATTAACTGAAACGTTCATGTGGTAGGCAACAGATGAGTGAAGTCTGTTGATTACTTACAATTAAACCCATTTTAAGCACAAGTAGCACAGATTTTCTTTTCATGTGATTTTCTCTGACATTTTGTAAAGCACTTTGAGCTACACTGTTTATATGAAAACGTGCTATATAAATACATGATGCTGCTGTTAAGCACCATTTACCTGCATGTTAACCCACAGTTGATGAATGCATACACGCACTTAACAATGGACATTCCACTTTCTGCGAGCGTGCACGGTCTTGTATATCCCCCTTACCCCTCTGAAGAAACCATATGCAGTATACAACACAATGCCTTATATATGTATGAGGAGGACTAAGCAGCCAAGCCAGAGTCTCAGCACTCCACTGGGCTTCAGTTGTACAGAATAAGGCATAATATACAAGAACATGCACAATACTGTAATAATAAAATACATGCATCTAGCATTTCATTTTAGTTCTATTAATATTAATCCTCAAGGGAAAGCTACTGTTTCAGTCAGAGTTGCCAGTGTTTGGTAATCTTCATACTTCCTTTAAAAATAAGAGTGCTGCTTCAAAATTCTGCCTATGACTGTATTTAAGTTATGAAAACTGTAAACTGTCATTAACAGTAATGACTGAATAAAATAAAGATACACAACCTTCACTTTGAATTATTTTCCTCTATTACTGGAGTTATTTATAACTGTATAATTATTGTAAATATGCAACTGTATAATATTTATAAATTAAAAATACCAAAATTTTAGGATTTTAAATTTGAATTTATAGTATCAATCCATGCTACTATACTTATTTAAAAAATTCATACAGAAACTAAAAGACATGCACAACCACACAAAATATTCCTTGTAATCAATTGTTAAAATCCCCAAATACAATAGAGGGAGAGTGGGAATTATATATTATATATATATATATATATATATATATATATATATATAAAAGAAAAATCTCTTTTAGGTTTTGTTTAGCAGTTAATCCAACCCTGGATGTGCATTGCCTGGCCTAGAGATGATTGTGTGACATTATACAGTATGTGTCAATAGTTTGCTGTAGTTAACTTTAACAGGTCAACTATTATATTAAATCACGTAGGAAGAGTACTGTTTGCAGTAACCAAGATCCAACATAATAATAATAATAATAATAATAATAATAATAATTCTTTGCATTTATATAGCGCTTTTCTCACTACTCAAAGCACTCAGCAATTGCAGGTTAAGGGTCTTGCTCAAGGGCCCAACAGAGCAGAGTCCCTATTGGCATTTACAGGATTCGAACCGGAAACCTTCCGATTGCCAGTCACACTCTGCTTCACATCATTGGCTTTATATTAGTGGGGGGTCCTGACCAGCTAATATGGCATTTTGGGGGGCATTGGCTTAAAGTCTGGGAATCCCTGATCTAAACTGTTTCATTAACAATGGCAGAGTTCAAAACAGTTAATGAAGTTCAATGATTGATTAGCTTAACCCAACAGTTGTAATTTGGTACTTAAATTCACACCTTCAATGTGTGCCTCACTAAATTTTCACAAAATGTTTTACATGACTGTTTGAGATTATCTGCCTGATCTCGCCTTATGTTGCTATTCTAGGCTAAACCCACCACAACCTACAATATGTATTACAATTAACATGTTCCATATAAAAATCTCAAACTGTTCATTCTCAACAAATCAGAGAAAAACATTTTGCCATTTTAATAAGAGCACTCTGAGCCAGAAGGCAGTTGATCTATATCCCTACCCTCACCAATGGTCACGACTTTTGGGTAATGACAAAAAAACAACATTGTGGGTACAAGTGACTGAATGAGTTTTCTCAGCAGGGTGTCTAGACTCTCCCTTAGAGAGGGTGAGAAGCACAGACATCCCAGAGAGGCTCTGACTGAAGCCATTGACCTTCTGCACGGAGAGGAACCAATTAAGGCGATTTGGGCAACTGATATAAACACCTTCTGGACCCCTGACCTGCTGAAGTGTTACTGGCAAAACCAGCTGGATGGAGACCAAGGGCCCACCGGGAAGACTGAATCTCACCTTAGGATCTCGCAGCATGAGTTGGCAAGTATGGCTGGGAAGGAGATGCATGCCTTACTGCAAAGACTGTTGCCCCCACAACCAGGTTTTATAAGTGGAGAAAGTGAGATGAATAATGGCAATTAAAGCCCCTATAAATCTTTCAATAAAACAGAAAAGAATGTTACAGACTTGAAACAAAGACCAGTTTAATAATCTGTAACACGAGTTTGAATGCTAATAACATACCAAATTTAAATTCTCTGCTTTATCCTATTATCTTGTTAGAATTTTTTCTGTGTACAAAATTTCACCACATCATCTCCTCAGGATGGAGATGAGACCTTTTGACACCTACAACCTAACACCAGCACAGATACAAACATGCAAATAGTAATCAAAAGACCATCACTTAATACAAAGAAAAGAATATCAATAATACAGAGCTGACTATAATAAGTTCAAAAGAAGACTTAGGTTGTGTCATACTTATCCTTAGGATTCTGTTTAAATAAGCTACACATGGAGCCCACCCACTAATGTTTATATTTCTTAAAGTTAATACCAAAATGAAAGTACAACTTTATGTATCAGTTTGCCACATAAAATTGTGTTCTAAAGCTAAGCAATTATATAGAAGAAAAAAAAAAAAAAAAAAAAGCCAAGCCTGTTCTTGCATTTTAAAATGGAGGGGAAGGAACTGGGGTTTTACAACAACAAAAGGAAACTGGACATATGTAAATCACAGATTCTTGGTGCTATTTTCTTGAGGTAAAGACACTTTCTGTTCACTAATCTACTTCCAGCAGTTGTAGGTAGAACCGACATTTTCCACAGCAGCATTGTTAATTCGCCAACTTTATGTAGCTACAGGCTACATTTTATCCTACTTTTTGCTCTTCAGATTTGAATCTTCAACAGTTATAACCTGCCATGACTTAACAAATGACACACTGCACAAAAATGTTTTGAGCATTCCGAAATAGAGGCAGAGCTATCACCATTGCCTTGAAATCATCTGATTTGAATACAAATCTGCAGCGATTACAGAAAGTGTGCCAGCATCAGTGGCATATGAGCACTTGCATCATATTTTTTTTTAAATAAGCCGATGCTGGCTTACATACTGAGTAACACACAATCAGAGCAATTTAACAGCAGATGCTCACTCAGATCATAGGATGATTTTTTCCTAAATGGTGTCCATTTTTCATTTATTACATTCTGTGTTATTTTACATTGCATATGAAGCAAGATTCACGCTGGGGAATGGCATGGTGCACATTGATTAAGCATGCGCATATAAGTGGCACTGTTCAATGTACACATAATAGTGAACTGATTAAACTGCATTTTTTTTTTATTTTTTTATACAAAATACTTAGATTTTTGAAAGAGTCAAGGCTACCTGTATTTCGATACTAAGCGTACAGATCTAATCAACACTCAGCAACTATGGTCTTTCTGTGGCATAATGTGTACTCCAAGTCGCCCCTGCTGAGGATATGATGATAAACAACAGAAGACAATGTCTGAGTAAGTAAACATAAAAAGCAAGTATCACAGCTTAGTTCTGATAGGACTACAACTCAAGCCCATAATATGATAAGGTAGATACAAGATGTGATTCATAGAAATTTTAAAACAATTTTTTTAACACATGTACCAAAAGACTGAGTGAGCATGTGGCATTTTTTATCAGTATGCTCTCTTGCACAAAACACATAAAAGAAATGTCTATGAGCAATACAATATGATGATTAAAGATTACAAACCCAAAGTGTTATTCTGGAACAGGTCAAAAAGAAGTTCTACTATAATGCAAATCAGCATCAATGTTAAAATGTCACTCCGTACTAAATCAAACAATAATCTGTGAAATCTAAAACTCTGAGGGGCTTTAAAAAACTGAGCACCATACACAGTACGCATGCCATACGCCAGTAAAATTCTATGTAGGCATCTGAGGGTTGATTTTTAGATTACTTACATTTTTCCTTAATAGCCTATGGGGAGCTCAGATTTATATTTTTGGTTGATTCTGTCAAACAAATACTGGAACAGATACTGAATGTGAATGTTATCCCTTTGGGAGGTTATACTGTAAATGTTAAGTCAGGACAACTACAGTAAGAAAGGAGTAAAACCTCCTGAAATGGTTTTCCAAAGAATCTCTCTGAATGATTCTTGACAAAGAAAGTACATGCTACATGCAAATAACCATTTTTAATGGTATTAACCTTGCAGATCTTTCTATGGAAGACTACTTGTGTTTATACTTGCTTGTACTTCCACTGGTCATTTTGAACTTTCACTTTTATTATGATTTACATTATGCCTAAACAAGCTAAAAAAAAAAAAAAAAAAACACATCTGTGTAAACCACACTGAGGGACGAAAAAGGAAAAAAAATTGTAACATTTTCATTTTCATCTCCAGCTTAAGATTGTAATAATAAAGTAAAACTACTTAATCTCAAACTAAAGAACTCTAAAAGGCAATACCATAATTTCCTTGAAATAACTGCATACAGGATGGTATATCAGTTGATGCAGCACAATGCACACTATTTCATTGACATTTCTAAATGTCTAAAATGCTAGCACAATTACCTTAAAGTAGAAAGAATACAAAGTGTGCCATGAAGGGAAGGGTGGTATAATTTAAATATGTCTTTAGAAATATTTTGCAATGGAGATTTTTCCACAGGAAACATTATAGTTTTGTATTTCAGATAAATCACATTCTTTTCTGCTGCTTGCCAGAGTAATTCATTCGATCGATAGATCAATAGATACTTTATTAATCCCAAGGGGAAATTCACATACTCCAGCCGCAGCATACTGATAAAGAAAATATGTATTTATTATCAGTATGGCAGAAGTACAGCGTATCAGCAGTTTCTTACAATGCACCTAGTAGTAGCCGGTTTTAAAATATGTGAAAGCTATCAAATGATCATCTAATACCAGTTTACTAAATATGGCACAAGACCTCAACAGTTTTTTCTTGAGAGCACAGAAGCTACTTGATTTTTTGACATGCGTGTCTTACCATAACCTGGTATCAACACATTCTTGGATGCTTTCATATAATGCATTGGTCTAGATTTAAAATGACAAAATTATCAGCACATTCCATTTTATGCAGATAAATCTAAAACATTCTCTAAAGTAATGCTCATAAAATATATAAAGCATATTCAACAAGTATGGAATATTTTAGTCAAATTCATACAATTATTACAGTCATTGCAGACTGTTATAGTCAACTGTATCCACTTCCTTTATAAATGTAAATCGATTAAACAAAAGAACAGGCTGATAGGCTAGTTAAGTTAAAAAAAAAAAAAACAACAAAAAAAACAAAAACGGATAGGAGGTTGGTGGGGGAAAAAAAAAAAAAATTTGCACGACTTCAAAAAACAGATCGAGCCAACTGTTTCAATCATGGCATGCCACGTTGAAATTTTATGCCTTTAAAATACCTACATGTTTTTTCGGACTACAATTTCGGCATTTCCAATTTGTTTTGATGAAATATATGATAGAACATAGTCAGATGCGCATTCTTCTTTGATCTCATGTAGGCAAGGTGGTGCAGTGGTTGGCACTGCTGCTGCACAGCTCAGGTCACCTTTTTGGCCATGATAATCAGTACAGTGTAGTTTACAGACTTTACAGTAGATTTGGAGCTGCTTATAATGGAAAATAACATCACATAAAAATAACAAATAGCAAGTTAAAAAGAAAAACTTCAAAACAAAGTTGCAGAGTAGTACAGTTATAAAGGAGAAGCGAGTGTATAGTATGTATGCATTTTCACACATATACATGTACATACACTCTAAACAAACACACCTTCATACAGTATATGAGAGAATGCATAAATATTCAAAGATGGGCTAAATTATTGGTTTGAGAGGGCTATGGCCCTGTTAAACTATTGAGGTGTCTGTTAGTTTTCGTTTTAATTGACGTGAAGCATTTACCAGAGGGGAGTTTTTGGAATAAGTGAGGAGTCCGTAATGAGCTCTTTGACATAGTAACATGAGATGTATACAGGTCTGCCACATGTGGAAGACCACAGACTACAATTATTTTCTCAGCAGACCTCACAATACGCTGTAATTTAGATTTCTGAACCAAACCACGCAACAATAGAGAATGTGAGTACACTTTTAATTATGGCTTTATTACTAGGGTGTTCTACCATGTTAGCCATTGTGAATGTAATGAGACGTCAAGCAAAATGACACCTTTTATTGGTTAACTAAAATATTATAATATGCAAGCTTTCGAGGCAACTCAGGCCCCTTCCTCAGGCAAGATGTAATCAACATTACACATTACATCTTGCCTGAAGAACGGGCCAGAGTTGCCTCGCAAGCTTGCATATTGTAATTTTTTTAGTTAGCCAATTTCGGCCTTGTAATACTGAACTAGGATTGGCTGAGAAATATTTAATTTCTTTAGTTGGTGTAAGAAGTACAATCGCTGCTGTGCCTTTTTAGTGATAAGTGGTGTTAATTTCCCATTTGAGAGTGGTTGTGGTAGTTGCACCCAAAAACTTGAAGGATTCCGCCATATTGACTACGGAATCATTAATTTCTAGTGGGAGAAGTTGTAACTGGTGATTGTGAAAGTCAGTGACCATTTTCTCTATCTTGGTGGTATTGAGCTCTAGGCTGTTGGAAGCACACCAAGACAAGACACCTCTTTTCTACCAGGTGTTTTGTTGCCATTAGTAATTAGACCAATAATGGCGGTGTCATCAGCAAACTTAATGAATTTAACTGAAGGGTCAGTGGGTCATTGGTGTACAGGGAATAAAGTGGGGGGTTAAGTACATAGCCTTGAACTACACCTGTTCTAAATATAGAGAATCTGAGGAGGTGGGAGTCCACATGAATATTAATGTTTCCGGTTTATCAGAAAACTGTAAATCCATTTACAGATGGAAGGATTTAGATCAGTCTGTAGAAGTTTAATTAACAACAGCTCAGGGACAATGGTGTTAACAGCTGAACTGAAGTCAACAAACCGCATTCTGGCATAAGTTCCTTTACAGTCCAGTTACTTTCAAACTGTGAAATAAGGCTGGAGCTTTACAATCTTTTATTCTTAAAAGTGCAGTGTTCAGGCAAATATGTTCCATTAAGGTATGAAGTAGGCTTCCTCACTCTTAAAATGTGATTTTCTATCAGCATTTAATTTAGAGGCAATGATGTATAATCTACTTTTAATATCTGCTGCTTTTATATTCTGCCGCATCTACAAGCACTTAAAACATTTTTTTTAAAACAAGTGAATGACAGAAAAAGGAGCATTTATGTACTCTGAACAATACAACGAGCAGGTAAATTATACTGCCAGCACTAACCTTCAAGCTCATAACTATAGTGCTAATATTCCACCTCATCTCCTCTGTGTTTCTCTTTCTAAAAATACACAACAATGAAAAGCCATCAATAAGTTGTAGCCTTGGTGCACATTTCAAGTCCTCGAAATTTATTCATTCATCCATTTTCTAACAGTTTTGCTATCACACCAGTCCACCACAAATCAATCTCACTCACACTGGATCAACTTAATGTTATCACTTTAATTTCCATTTTTTTTGGGATGTGGGAGGAATATGTGTCACCTGGGAAAAACCCACACAGACATGGGTCTGGAGTCAAAACCAGAGCCCTTGAACTATACACCATAGTAATTTTTTCCACAGACGACTTACACAACACGTTCATACAATCTCAAACTAGACGAATAAGTAGCAAAGAAATTCTGAAAAGTTGAAAAGTAACAGTTAACATTGTCGATGTCTTTCACTTCAAACTATCCAGAATGTGCACGGGTCAAGACCATAACTATGAGTGACTTATCAGGCAACAGCTTCACTGAGTCATGTCTTGTAAAAACTGTAAACAAAGAAAATGTGCATAATGTGACCACCACCAAATTCAGAAACAAAAACAAAAATGTGTATACCCTGTAGATCTGAAGGTGAATTCATTCAGTGCCTGACACGAATACAATCACTTCAGAGAAGCTGTAAATGAAAGGTGTGAATTTTATCATGTTTATTAAACTGCAGAATGACTAGGAGGAGGTGGACAGCTAGTGTGCCTCCTTAGTTATCAGGCTGCCTTTGTATGTTATAACTGACCATGGACCATGAAACCAAACCTTAAAAATAACTATACAATACTGTGATTTGTGTTTTTTGTTTAAAATACTTATTACAAACATAACATTTTCGTCTGAAGAAAGCAGACAAGTCTTTCAGGCAGCTGTGACAATCTGAAAACTGCACAAATGGACCTTAAAGAATTTTAACAATTAGAGCAGGTACAATGTTAGGTTACAGCATGAAGTGACAGATGTAGTGGTTGGATGTTTGCACATAGATCAACTGCAGTTCCATTTCCAAGGGTACCTTAGCCCCAACTTTGTGATTGATCTGCAATACTGAACATGTATAAAATGGAGTTTTGCACAACTTGTACATGTTTGTAATATGTTAGAGTGGGGGGTCTGTCCTCCTTGGGGTTCTGTGCAAGTAGTACCTGTATGTTAAATCACGGGGTGATTTCGCACATGATGCCCAAGGGAATCGGGTATGCAGCATTTGTTAGAGTATATCTGGGACTGAAAGATCAGAAACTAGGCACCAGAGACCAGGGGTACAAGTCCCTGAAGCCTCCTACCTACTGATGCCACTGTCCATTTTTAAACCTGTTTGTATCAGTTAGGGCAGCTGCATTACTCCCATGTAGTGTATTAATTCAAAAAACTGTTTAGCTACAAATTGATAGTGGTCATTCTTTTAATAATCTACAAATATCAGTTCATTTAAATAGTTTATATATGCTTACATAATTGCTTTCCATTTGAATTTATTTTTTTAGAGAAGTGACTTTTTATACTCTAATGGTTAACTTGGCTAAAGCAGCAGAAGGGCAATACTGCAAGGCAAGACGTTCGTGCACACACCGCCTAGCGTCCGACTTGCAATGGGCATCCAAACATGTCAAATGAGTAAAACAGGAAAATATACAAAGTGTACAAGTTCAAGCAACTACACTCACTGTAAAAATGAAACAGTAAACTAATTTGTAGTTGAAGTCGTACAGAGCATTTCTCCATTTTAAAATAGACCTGTTCTCATATTGACTATGCATTTCAATGGGAGACTGAAATTTCAAAACTTTACACAGCACAATCTGATTGAATAAAGAAAAATTGTACTGTCTCAACAAATTTCTTGAAGGACTAGTTGTGCCTTATCCCAACAAAATTAGTCCATATGGGGGTTTGCAGAGTTGTTTTGTTGTTTCATTAGGACAGATAAAAGACTTTCACAATAGGTTCTTCATACATTATATGCCAATACACCTTAAAAAAAAAAAAAAAACACATTAACACCTACAGCTAGGTTTCCCACAATTTACTTTTCAATTATGCCTATAATCATCCAAGTAGCTCATTGATACCAAACTGATCTTCCTTCAATCTGCTAGAACCCCACAGGACATCAAGAGATTCAAAAATGTTGATCAATAAAAAAAAACAAGATCTTTATTCACAGTCAAAAATTCCCTTTACAGTAAAGAATAAACAACTAGAGTTATTATTCTGCAATAACTTACTAAGATTAGATCTGAATTATTGGGAACTACAAAATGCTGTAACTAAAATAAAAGCTAACTAATAGTAAACTACTACATCTCCAAAATAAAGTGTGTCTTGACCATGAAATGCTAAGGAATTTTCTCAGCTATAGCAGAGAAGATTAAGGCACCAACCTATATCTTCAAAAACCAGACATGATCCTGTTTTTTTTTTATTTTGGTACATTGTGAATTAAACATATTGATGGAATAGGAAGGAGTAGGAAAAAAAGACCCTGTATGATGGCAACTGCTGAAAGATAAATTAAAAAAAGAGAATGATCTCATGGAGGTCAAGAAAAAGTCCTTAAAATGCTAAGTAGCACACCTCAGGAAGTTACATTTTATACTATTGTCACAAGTTAAACCACCCTCACAGCTGGTAATAATGCCCTGCCACATTTTATAATAGCTAGTGCTTAAGTTTCAGAAAAAAGAACAAAAGGAAAAAACAAGACAGGCCCTTATTACATTTTTGCAATAGAATTACAAAGTGTGACATTATTTACAAAATGAACTTGCACAGACCTTTAACTAGGAAATGAGAGGGATGCACACCAGCTACAATTACTACCAATTCCACACCTTTGCTCTTATGCTCTCTGACAGTTGCTCTTTTATTAAATAGACATAAGCTACAGACAGATTAATTACAGCATGTTTCCAGCTTAACAATAGTTATTTTTCCCCCCAGACATTATACAGTATATATTGGTGATGAAATCCAAGCCTCCATAGGTGATCATGCACATTTTCTAGCAGACTAAGATGCACATTTTTCAAGCAGACCAATGAATCTACCAACAAGCAAAGGGAAACTATTATTTACAACACACGTCAAGACAGATTTACAAAGCTTTTCCTTAAGAGTAAACAAAAGTACATCATTTTTCTTTCAATGAAAAAGGTTGGTAGGGGGGAAAAAAAAATCTGCTAAACTTTTTTTCAAAAGCTAAACATTATCTAATGAAGAGAAAGCTGGCAAAACAGCAACAACTTGGCCTTACAATATTAACAGTAAGTGAAGCATCCTTTAACTGACATTTCTCTAATAAAACATGCATTTGTTAAGCCACATATACTTTGTGTAATTATGCATCAAATTCTGTATATGCTTTGTGCCAGGTTGCATTGATGACTGCCTCCAGAAGGTGATCTTATTGAAGCTATACTTCACATGGGATATAAGCCAAGATGTTCTACAAGTACAGATTTATTTCTATATTGAAACTAATAAGCATTAGCACAGTGCACCATTTGGCAAAAAACATTAATCTTTAATAACGTTGAGTAAATCCTAATCAACATCATCACTATAGATGTACATACATCACTCACAATTAGATCACAAAGCCTTAGTTATTCTTTTCCATTTACCATGCATAGAGTTCGAAGATTTAAATGAATCATGAAAACACATCATTACGTTCGTGCCTTGAAAAGGGGAGAGGATAAAAAAAGATATTCAATAAAAAAGTCAATTACAGCATTCTTTATGAGATTAAATAAAAGAAAGTTGACAAGGACAATTTGACACATATTACAAATAAGCCAATATCTTTGGACATTCAAAAACAAAAAATTCAATACTAACATTTAGTGTGACTTTCAAACTCATTTTCACAATAAAACTACAGTGAAAGAAATTTTCTGTAAGGCAGCCAGATTTCATCTAGTCTTCAAAAGTCATTTGCAGTCACTAGAGCATACTGTGCCAGGATCGAATTTGATTCAAATGATACCATTGCTTCACAGGGCACTCGCACTACTTCAACATCAATCAACAAATTTGAGAGCAAACCATATGCAGGAAGAGCTGGGTGTCCAGCTGTACTGCTAACAATGCTGATTTTGCTGTTCTTTTACATCTCTACATCCTACATAAAGACTTTACAAATTGGCTAGCACATTTTAAAGATTTATGTTCACCTGTCAAAAGAGATCCTGGATCAAGCTTAATTATGTATAGAGTAAATTCATTTTTATTAAGTAAAAAAATACATGCAAGATTGCTAAAGATTTCTGTTAACCAAGAAATAATAGATACACAAATGAGGCTCTTGCTTTAAATAAAGCAAAAATGATCTGCATAACAAAGTCTTCCACTAAGGCTCAGTTTTTTTTGTTTTTTTGTTTTTTTTTTATGTAGAAACCACAATGAAATTGATAGCATAACAAAAAAGATAGCTTCAGAAAACTATTAAAAGCTCAAGGGCTGGTGTTTTATTACACTATACTCTGTCCAAAGTGAAATTTCATTTTCTCATTAAATTCATTCTGTAGTAACCTCCAAAAACAAACAAACATTCTGTACTTTTACCTCCTGTGGTAAACGCCTAAAGCCTAGGCATGGACAGATGTAACAGAAGGCCTAGAAAGCTTCCTGATGGCAAGTACCATGGCAGCAACACCAGGTGGCACAAGACCACCATACAACTTTAAATGTTAAACCTGAAAAGAATATTGTCAGGCCAGGAAACAGTTTATTCTTGGACACAAATATATGTAAGGAAGAGTAGGAAGTCATACTGTGATCCTTCCCAGCAGACTGGTGGCAGAAGTGAAGCCCATTAACTTACATATATGGTTTCATGCAGCCTGATAGGTCAACCATTCATTCGAACATTTACCTCATCTTTTAAGAGGACCTTGGAGTGAAGTTGCAGGAATGCCAAGGATGTTTTACCAGTCACCCAAGACACTCCTGACCCAAGAAATGGTTCACAGGCACTGCCCAAAAGAAACTTACAGGCTATGGCTTAAATGCCCCTCCCCCCCTTATTAAAACCAGGATGACTGGTATTGCATTGTTCACCTGGCCAGAAACAAGAGAGGCCAGAAGATCGTGAGACAGCAGGAGCAGCAATGTAAGGGAAGAAAGAGAACTAATCACTCTGCCAGGAAGATTGAGCCTACCAAGACAGTGAGGCTCCAGGTTTGTTATTTTCTGTTATATGCAATTAGTAAGAATAACACTAGATTTATATAGCACCTTTTCCATGTTCTGTTTTACACATTTTATATTATTAGTATTATATATACTAAATAATAATATCAAAATTACTTTCAATCTTCTGCAATTTTATTTTTTATTCATTTTCTTTTATATAGTCTGACCTCTTTGGCTTTATTTGAGTTCAAGGATTGTTCATGGACACCTCCTTATTTTTAAAATATTTGAAATATCAAAAATGCTGTATAACATGTATACTGTATACTTTTATTATTCAGACATTAATTCCCTTTTAACTCAAAGAAATGCAGCAAAGACTAAAATACACTAAAAATGCCAACATGAATTATATCTCATACTATGATGGTCTTTTACAAACCTTCTCAGGAATCAGGGACAAGCGCTCACTCAGACTGCAAATTGGATACAAATAGAACATGGGCTGGGGACTAGACAATGAAATTTAAATTCTGGTTTATCTTTATGCTATAATATTGCTGAAGAGCAACTCACCCTACTTCATAAAATAAATATGTTCTCTAAAATTTGTCTTGCTTTCCTTAATTCCCATCACACTCTGCTGCCCCTGCTGTGGAGAAGCAGTCCTATATCTGTAATTCTACCAGTACAATGCAAGAAGGGGTTAATCTCACAACCAATGTAATTTCCTTTTGCAATTGGTTTGATTAATTTTCATTACAAGAGCCTAAGAAAGGACACTTAAAATTAATAGATGTCCATTCTGGTTTAAATCCTTGTATTTGTATTAATTCTGACAATGTATTAATACATGTTTTCTTGAATTCAATTATTTAGACATTTGAAACTGTGCAAAACAAAGTAACCCTTAATAAAAGTACTCACTTTAGTGTCATAAGTTTGAGCCACAAGTTTTTCTTTGTGATTGTAGCCCTGCATGTTTATATTTAATAAAAAAAAAAAAAAAAAAAAAAAAAAAAAAAAGACAGGCTGTGCATCTCACCCTCTTGAAACATCAAAAAAATCCAACAAATCACTCTTGAATTTGACCTGCAGTATTGACAACAGTGGCTACAATAGCAGAAATCAAATAATTTTGAATGTCATGGGACATGCCAGAAAACACAGATGATGACTGAAGTGTGTGGCCAAAACAGAATCATATTTGGATGATTTTTCAGTGAATTCTCTATAATTCCCTTGTTAGCAGATTCACTACACTTATCATACCCTCTGAATGTCCGCTCTTGACAGTCAAGAAGTGAAGTGACATCAATTACGTGGTTAAGAAATGCCCCACTTTTTTTTTTTCATCCCCACTTTATTGCGGTTTGCCACCTGAATGCAAACACCATCATTAACTACATGTTTTACACAGAGCGTTCTAAAATAACTTAACTATACGCATGAACCCACATGTTCATTTCCTTTCTCATGTCTTCTGTATGCCCTGTTAGAGTTAGTTACATTCCCAAAACTCAGTTTTGACTAAATAACCCGAGATGGTTTCATTAAGTGGCAGGGCCAACAGTACATTCACTTTGTCACAGCACTTCCAGTTACCCAGCTCATCTAGTCATATCAGAAAAGATGACAAGACCAGTTATTTTTCTCTGACATTTGAACCAAATCAATCTTAGGTGTTGATCTGCCCTGCTGTTTAATTCTGAGTTTCTCCACGTAAGGAAGACTATCAAATGGCTGCACCAAAATCAGGTAAACATTATTATTAGCACTGTCTGCCATTATGCACAGCTAGCTAGCTAGCTGGCTTATAAACCCAGCACAACCTAATTTGAAGTAAGCGAATGAACTTCACTAAACTGAAACAAGAAACAAACTCAAGAACATTATATTTATGGTTTTATTTAACAGTAGGATATGTACAAATTAAAATAATGGGCTATACAGCAGATAATGATGAGCAACTTGTTTCAGAACTTCACTTGCCAATAATCCACATGGAACTGAACTTGAAATGCTCCAATGCCAAAACGCTGTCAATCTAGCTCTGCTGCAGTGAAATCAAAGCATATTGTGAAGTGGCGTTCAAGTCTTTAATGGGTTTTAATGGATCATGCTGCCACAGAAAAGTATGGGGGTTGTGTGAATCACATTAGACAACCTGCAAGAAATTGCTGATTCTGAATGAACTAACCTAGAAGTTGAACACATTCTAACACTATCTTTGTAATAGCAATGTAAATACAAAACTATATATTTGAATAATTTCTTTTGTGACATTTTAGAGGAAGGCAGAGCTTCCCTTGTAGTCTCAGAGCAGTCGCCTCTGTTCCATATGTTTGAATGCCAAAACCTCAGTCTTAAAATGTCACATTTAAACACCTTGTTTCTTAAGGTTAAAAGCTTTAAACACAGACAGACTGTAGTAGGTAACCTAAAAGCAAAAGAAATTTCAGGAACTGTGTCAATAACTGGAACAATAACCCACTTGGGGGAAAAAAAACAAAAACTTGCATAACAACGAACTTTATAGTTTATAGCGGATGAAGGCAATAAGAAATTTCTTAATAATTATGTAACTTAGAAAGATAGGTGACACAGCAAATTAAGACCTTTTGACACTTTCAAAAGTTCAAACATCAGATGCTCAGCCATATTCCACTGTATTTACAAAAGAGCTGTCACAAAGTGAATGCCAGCAACTAAATTAATAAATTAAAACATTTCTGCTCTCAAGATGGATTAATCAGAAATAGTATTTAATAGTTTATAGGTCAATAGAATTTAGTCATATCAAGTTTGAAAAATAAAAAAACATTGCTTAATGTATGAATCCATCATTTGACAGATTTTTGTTTATTTAATTGTTACATATGCAATTTTTCCCTTTAAAATAATAAAGCTAAATATTTTGTATTTGCTTACAGCTTATCTTGTGAACAACATTAGGCATGTCTTCCACATCTTATGACAACCTGATATATTTTATAATTTCACACATACATATGTGCATAATAAATCCCATTCAGGGTTACAGGGGTGCAAGAAAGATACACTTTTTGACCAAAGACTGGATAAAGGACCTATGAGACGTCAGAAACTGCAATTTTTTATGGTTTTTTTAGGTGCATAGCATTTTCATCAAAACCAGCATACACTCTCTCTGCACCCACTAATTGACAACTTAACTGAAGGCAAGTGTAACTTTTTGCCCTTATGTCAGGTAGGTCACAGTTTGCACAACAATCTAAAAATAGGCTAAGCCTGGGGAAGCCTGATATCCAACAAGGATTTTTGCACAAGCAGCAGCGAGATCCATCTACTCAAGGCAATATTTGTTAAAGATTAAACACAGCAAAAATTAAAAAAAAAAAAAAAAAAAAAAACAGCAATAAAACCTTACTTGGGGAGAGAGCAGAATGTACTTTTGTCTAAATGTTTAGATTATTAAAAGGTTTAGCTAAAACAACTTTAGACCTAATGCAACAGCTGGATTGCAACAGCTGGATTTTAAGTGGCCTCCACATTCTCTCTCTCTTGTTACAGTTCACCAGTGTGACAGACTTTCATATTATTGGACTATTTGTCTCAATAAACATTTCAAAATCGGATAACCTATTTCCTTAAATGATATTAAAAATTGCTTTCATGAAGATTGTGATCTGTTCAGTAAAAGGCCACACATCAATCAATACCACTTGAAACAAACTACATATAACATAATTACACCAAGAAGAAACTATCAAAAAAAAGTTGAAAAAAGTCTGAAATGTGAACACCAGAATTAATCTGTGACACTAGAAAGCTTTCAGTAAGTATTTTTGATTTACACTAAATACTTCTTTAATGTGTACTAAATCAACAAAAAACATACCACCACTCTTCAAGCGATAGCATTAAATCTTTTCACTCTATAATGCCAAGCTAAAGTGCAGCCCAATATAATATTAATCCAAAATACTCCAGCATATTGATTGATCCAGGAAAGGAATGGAGTAGCAGCCAACTGCACTGCCATGTATTCTAATGCTTCGTTCATAACACAACAACCTTATGCTGATTATGTCAAAATCTTAACCATAAATATTCATCAAAGATAACAGTAAAACTCTGCTCTGTCCTCCAGAAATCTGAAAAAAAAATCTTATTCAGAAAGGTTAGTTTGTTTAAAAAAATAAAATAAAAATAAATAAATAAATAAAAAGGTTACTCATATGAAATATCACTTCCATTATATTGGCATTTAATCTATAAAAATGAAGCAGTACAAGTCCATGGCTGGTTTCATACTAACAGAATGACCATAAAAACTAAATGCAGAAATTGAGCGTTTCATTAGAAAAATGTAATAGTGCACACCAAAACATTACGTTGTATGTGCATACCATTGTGTTACTTGTTTTGGTCCACCCTTTAAAACAAAATCATCACAATGTATCAACCACCACCCTTAGTTTGGGAGATTATACTGTATATACAAATGTGGCAATTAGTTCAATTTCAAGCTAGTTCAATAAAGTTTAATTCTCCAAAACAGAACGCAGCAACACAAACTTTAGAAAATACATAGTTACATTTAGTAATCAACTTGGGATTGTACTAACACTTAACACCCAGTAAAACATGTTCACCTACTGCAAGAAAAAAAACATTGTCTTTTGCACATTTAACCTCCAGATGTCTGTACTAACTGTAGGTTAATTAAAAACATACTACACATGAAGAACTAAGCTACATATATCACTTAAACTATTTTGTGAACATCTATCAAGGAACTTTTGCAATAAAAAAAAAAAAAATCATTCTCTACATCTGATTGACAGGCAGTTATCTCAGGAGTACTGTCAAATTGACCAATTACTGCATCTCAGCATGAAGTAGTATAACCTATGCTAAAAAAAAAATGGAATTGTCTTGGCAATCAGTCAAACACAAGTCAAACATACATCACTAGAGTCCAATAAAGAGACCATTTAGGGTAAGAAGCTTTTAACTGGATACACACTATAAACTGAAAAAGATGAACCACAAGAGGTACCTATCACACTATACATCAAGCCTTGCTTTTGGGGGGGGGGGGGGAACTGCAAAAACTTAGTTGATAGCTGAAAAGTGAAGAAATACCTCAGAGAGGGTACAGGATATAATAAGATACCTTTATTGTCACTGGACAATAGATGCCTTAGATAGAGGTATATAATAGCCAACATTGAAGTATAATGACTTGATGCACATGTTAATAAACAAAGCAAAAAAAAAAAAGCCATAAAATATGGTTAAGAACTGCATTTGGCTAGTTACAAAAATTTATTTTAAACATGAAGCATAGAAAAATCAGTGACCATAAAACCTGTGCCAGAATAATTATTCTTTACTGTGATTTAAGGAATGGTGTATGGGCATAGACATGTTTAATTCATAGTTCAGTATTGTGAGTTTTGAACAATATATAAAATTGGAACTTGAACTGCAAGCAAGTCAAAACTGGAACTGTGTGACTGAATACCGATTAAACAAGCCAGCATACCGGGCCACCTGAACTTTAACCTTTTGGAACTGTAACCTTTTTAAACAAAATCAATCAAACCTCAAGACTGCTAGAAATTTAATTAAACAGTACTTTTCTATTATTGTGACAAACCCAAAGGGGACATTAACATTAGGGACCAATAGGTAACTATGCTGCCCTCCCCCCCCCCCCCCCCCCCCAACTAACTTTGTGGTTGGGGTAGGCCAGACTAATAATTTAGGAAAGTGGGGGCAGTGGCCCAACCAATTTGCGTCATGATAATAGAAAAGTACCAATTAAACTCTTAAATCTCAAACACATACCTAAAAGCTTAAACAAGCCATAACTCTACCTCTTGAAATCTTTGATATTTTCTATCTTTTAACTAAAATTAGCATAGACTGCTAGATATAGCCCTAAACCTTTTGTTGATCTGAACCTCTTAATTTCTTTGGAATGTGCAAAACTAACCACAAGTCAATTCAATCATCTAAGTTATACTGAAAACCAAACTAATGAAATTTTCAGAATAAGCAATACTTTTGATGGGCCCAGACAAACATTTATACCATATCATGTTTAATGGATTTCATTTTAATGAAATGTAAATTTCACTTTAACAAACATTTTCTTTACCAAAAATGGCCACCAAAGATAATGCAATGCAAAAAATACTTACTACTGCACCTACACTTTTTGCATAGACTCAGGAACCCTGCAACAGGCTCTCTCTTTCTTGTTAGACTTAAAGTGACAGTCTATTGTGAAATTTCTGGTCTTGGACAGTCTTGAGGGAGCAGGCACAACATCATATATGTATACTCAAAGTCAGTGCTCCACATTTTCATTCTGTATTCAAACCTGTACTACTACTAAAAAAAATGTTATGCAGTTTTAAGGTTTTAAAAAGGCTTTTTTTTTTTTCTTTAAATACAGGTATTGTCAAGGTACTTACTGTATAGAGAAGGCAGTCACAGACTCAAGACTAGGAGCGGTTAGGAGCCGTGACACTGGCAATCGTCCTGCTTTAGCTCACATCTTCAGATTAGAGCACCAACAGTTGCTTGGAATCACCGCTATGGCAGACCAGGGAAGTGCAAGGAAGAGAAAGTCAAAGCCTGGTGTTAAATGATCTAAACATCTTGCGACAAGCATTTTACGCGGTAAGCCTGATCCTCCATAGGATGACCAATAACTGTACCTTGCCCTTGGTTTACTGTTTAGCAGACCAGCTACAGTACTGTTTTTGCACCACTGCCATTAGTGCTGGCGACCCTGGTCACAATACTATACGCATTTTCATTATTAGGAAATTTCCATTATAACAAAATATTTTGATGGTCCCATGAATTTTGTTATAACGGGATTCCACCTGTATTCAGTAGCTGGGGTAATTAGGATCAGAAAGCACAAAGTGTCTGAGAAAGACCAGAGAAAGAATCAACGAAAGAAAGTAGGCCCCAAAGAAACTGGCAATACCTCTGCGAATTGAACAACAACCTGAAACAACTCTGCACCTAGACTTGCAGACTCATTTATCATCACCTGAACTTTCTACTTAAGTATTTTTATTAAGACTCTTTTCCAGATTCATCTCCTAACCTTTTAAGACACTCTTCAAATGTATTTACTTTTTCTACCATTGGTTTTACTGTGTTTTAATTAAGTTTACTTTAAAGAAAATTGATGTTATATTGTTTGATTGGGTCAAGGTATACTGTTAAAAGCACATGCTGCAAGTGAATGCAATATTCCCATAGGGGTTAGCAGTTGAGAAGAGATGTCTTCAATACAAATCAGTGTAGTGAGCAAGCACCTCCTTTGGTGATTGGCATAGGTGTAGCTCAGGTCTGAAGACAACCATTTGATCCGATTGTGCAGAGCTAGTAAGTCTTTTTGCTTGAAACAGCTGTAAACATGCAGCTAAGGATGTACATGTGGGGCACTACAAAGTGAATACACTTAATACTCAAACAATATAGTTTACAGTAACTAGAGCGCAGGCAATCCAAAATAACAAACATAGGAATTTCCATGATAATATAGTTAACAGTAACTATAATGCAGACAAACCAAAATAGCAAATACAGAATTTCTAAGATATAATAATAAGAGCACCTGGTGGGGGTAAATGCCCTCAGGGGTCAGCAAATGAGGGGGGGGGGGGGGGCGGCTCCTTCAATAAAAAGCATCACAGTGAGCGGACGCCTGCTTTAGCGATTGGTACAGGTGTAGTTTAACCATTTGGTGTGCTTATTCTAAGCTACTAAGTCTCTTTGCTTAAAGCATCTTTCAAGGTGTTGATAAGGCCGTATATGTGGGGTACTAATAAGGAGCTATATTAAGGTAAGTTTCAACAAATACATATTGACTAATCATACATATGAAACATGGAGGGGTAGAAAATTAGTGAGAAGCTAAGAAAATATTGCCTGATTTGAATAATCTGAAAATCGTGATGAAAACAAATTAAATGACTAGAAATACCCACTGACCCTACAAAATTGTATCTACTTGTTGCTCACCACACTATTGTGCACCACCGCTTGGCCTCATATACCACAGTACGGCTAGTTGACTATGTCTGTAACTAGACATTAACATGAACGCAGTGAGAAACATTGGCTGCTGGGGTAAACTAATTTACATTAGTAGACAATACAAAATGTCAAACAATATAAATGTTGTGGAGCATCGGCCAGTAAACTCAAGGCTTGTCTGCTAAATCTGGTTCTCTAGACATCTTTATTTGGCTCTTTCATACCACAGGAACAAGCCTCATAAGACCAGTTTCCAAAAACAAATCAACCGCTTGCCTCTAAATACAATTTCTGGGACTTAATCTTTTGATAAATATCAATTACGTTAAAAAGCATTTTCAATTGAGCTCTTAGAACTCAAAAAAAAAAGTATGTACCATAGGTAGAAAAATTCACTTGTAATCTACGGAGTATTTCCACAGGGCACATGTGCAACACAAAATGAAAGAAAAAAAAATTAGAGTTCTCTTTCAGTTACTAAAAGGGAGAGCTAACACTACAAACAACCAATGTCAAGAACTATTTTGTAAATCCATGCAATTAAATTAAAAAAAAAAAAAAAAAAAAAAAAAAAAAAAAGATTCTCTTTTGTTTTACTAGTGATGCAGACCAGTATTGTTTAGTGAATAACAATATAATTCGAATAAAAAACATGAAGTGATTCAGTGCTTTACAGCATACCATGAGGAACCATGAAGTTGCATCCATAGTGTCTCCTGGATATGTAGTGTGCAGTACGTGCTGTGCATAATTATAAAAATGGCAAAGTACATTACGGCACACAAAGAAAAATAAATCTGAAGCATAGAAAAGGAATCAGCTATCAATTTTTAAAACCCACTTAATCCAACTAGGCCAAAGACCTATCTTCAAGAAGGTGACAGCACAGAGTTTAAGACTATAATGCCAGTATTTAAACAACATTTTCCAAGGTACGGGCCATATAAACAGATTTAAAATTATTACTGTGACAAAAAAAAAAAAAAAAACCCACAAGGAGTGGTACACAATAGTGTGGTAAACAGCCAGCAGGGATAGTTGAATGTTATGCCTTTATGCTCATTAAAGAGATTATTTTTCTTCATATTTCCAAATTTGAGCCATTTTCTTTTGTAGACGGCCATTTTTCAAAGAAAACAAATTATGAAGTGATCAAAATACCTTTTAATTCTCAAATATTCTGCAATGGTCCAACTGCTTTTGAAGCTCTACTTTGTTTCTTTGTATGTATTTCTGAATGGATGAATAGTAACTTTCTCAAGCTAAATAAAGAGAAAACTGAAATCTTAGTGATTGGCAATAATGGATACAATGAGGCTATTAGAAATAAACTGGATACATTAGGATTAAAAGTCAAGACGGAGGTAAAAAGCTTAGGGGTAACTGTTGACTGTAATCTGAATTTTAAATCGTATATTAATCAGATCACTAGGACAGCACTTTTTCACTTAAACATAGAAAAAGTTAGACCTCATATCATTGAAAGATGCTGAGAAATTAGTTCACGTGTTTGTTTTCAGTTGACTAGAGTACTGTAACGCAATCCTCTCAGGACTACCCAAAAAAAGACAAATCGTTTGCAACTAGTGCAGAATGCAGCTGCTAGAATCCTAACCAGGAAAAGAAAATCCGAGCACATCTCTCCAGTTTTGATGTCACTACACTGGTTACCTGTGTCATTCAGGATTGACTTTAAAATTCTGCTTATGGTATATAAAGCCTTAAATAATCTCACCCCATCTTATATATCGGAATGTATCACATCTTATATTCCAAATCGTAACCTCAGATCCTCAAATGAGTGTCTGCTTAGACTTCCAAGAGCAAAACTTAAAAGAAGTGGTGAGGCGGCCTTCTGCTGTTATGCACCTAAAATCTGGAATAGCCTACCAATAGGAATTCGCCAGGCTAATACAGTGGAGCACTTTAAAAAAACTGCTGAAAACACATTATTTTAACATGGCCTTCTCATAACTTCACTGTAATTTAATCCTGATACTCTGTATATACATTATAATAACTATTCATGGTGGCTCTAAAATCTGTACCAACCCCTACTCTCTCTTCTGTTTCCCTTTCCGGTGTCCTTTTGGTGGTGGCTTGCACCACCACCATCTACTCAAAGCACCGTAATGTTCCAACAGTGATGGATTAAAAGCCACAAGTCTGTATGACCATCATCATCAAGTCCTTCCGTGAGAACACTAACTACAAAGAGGACTATTTCATTTATGTTAGGTAGAATGCCCAGAGGGGACTGGGTGGTCTCGTGGCCTGGAACCCCTGCAGATTTTATTTTTTTCTCCAGCCGTCTGGAGTTTTTTTTTTTGTTTGTTTTTTCTGTCCCCCCTGGCCATCGGATCTTACTCTTTTTCTATGTTAACTAATGTTGTCTTATTTTAATTTCTTTTTTTGTCTTTTATTTTTCTTTTCTTCATTATGTAAAGCACTTTGAGCTACTTTTTTTGTATGAAAATGTGCTATCTAAATAAATGTTGTTGTTGTTTCTTAAACACTAGCTAATTGGCTTTTGCATGAAATTATTTTATTGGGCTGCTAATGTTTAATATGTTGAAGAGTGTAGTAGTCTGGACTAAAGTATTTAGTTTCAGAATTATATGATTTAAGAAACATTTGTCAATGCCATTCATTGTTTGGTTTATTTAGATCCATGGTGCTTTAAAATGTGTGTGTGTGTGTGTATATATATATAATCACACATTGTGTGGAATTAACTGCATCATTCTGAATATGCTGCAGTCTCTTCATTGCCACAAGTCTCAGCCAAAACATTTTACAATCATAAGTATTCCCATGGAAACCAGGTGAAGCTTGCAAGTCAGGCAGCACATATGGCTATAATCTTGGGACTGTGGATTGTTAAACTACAGCATCATATCATATGGCATTTTAGATTTGGTTTACATTATCCAGGCAGTTCTAGACTCTAAAGTAAAGCCAAATAAGAAAAAATACATTTTGCTATGGTGTCACATCAGCCTACTATTACACTGGTCTTATTTAACCATTAGAGCAAATGTATGCCCTTAAAATAAGTGTGCCCAGATTACTTGATCAATAAATTACATCTGAATGAGACTTAAAAATTGCATTTTCATTGAAAGTGTGTCATTGGCACAGACTGGTACAAAATACCAGTAAATGACACAGCGGGAAAAAGTAATGTTGATTTATGATAAAGATTAGATCTTTGTCACATACACTGTATTATCTATATCTATTTATTATATTACATATCTATTGACTATATGTATCTACACTGCAAATACCATACATTGCATCAATGTTCATATTGCTAACTACACATCAATATTGCTGCTACTTTTTTGTCTTGTCTTTGCACAATGTCTCGTCTTGTTTGAGTTTTAATTTTAAAATTTTTAGTTTATTATTTGCACTTCATGTTGTTACACTGTGGACCCTGAGCTTCGCAATTTCATCTATCTGTATACTTGTATATGGTTGAGATGACAAAGTTCACTTCAACTTTGCAAAGCATAGTGATATTCTTGCACTACAGGTCCAGGAGGGATGGAGGGGAGCAGGGAACTATATACTGGCAATAAGACAAGAAGATTATGCATCAATAAATAGATACAATAAAAAGAAGCAGGAGGCAGCCCTAATGTACATAGTGCAAAACAGAACTGAACAGACATGCATATCAAAGTTTAATTTGTGTAGATAGAATGTCTTGTCCTCGGGGAGAAAAATTTGGCTAGTGTAAGCACAATATGAAAATAAGATGTTCATGCCTCATAGTCAAGATGTATTTATAGATCTCTTTGAAACTAGAAGTCAGTAGGGTAGAGGGAAAATTGTGCCACTTTCTTCTAGTCAAAATTAAATTACATTTTTCTAATTAGAATTTTGATTGGTGAAAATAAGAATAAAGTATAAATTTTGACTACAGAAAACTGGACAGCTTAATTGAAAGCCACATAAATACTACAAAAATGAAAAAGAGAAAGTCTTAAATATCAAATTAAAATCTGTCCAATTATTCAGTTATTCAGATAACTTGACATTGAATTATAGAGATCTGCTATTCTCATTTTTGACAAGTCAAAAATACTATAGACCTGGAGTTCAAATTCTTTCTAGTCAATTGTTTTCTACATACTGTATGTCACATGTAATTATTGACTCACCAAAATTTTGACAAATACTCAAGGGAAGGCTAAAGGCTCTCATGGTCTCAGGTAAGACAGAAAAAGCTAAAGACCAAGAACCCAACTGAAGAGAAAACAGTGAAATGTTACAAGAAAACATGCAGACACTAAAACAGAGAGCTGTTGCAATCATATGTTTAATTGGATAAAATGACCAAAAAAAGATGACTGGTAGTCCCCAAAAAAAACCAACATGAATCCAGCACATTTAAACACCTCTACCTGTTTGCTGCTTACTTGTATTATTCTCTGCAATACTACAGCTTAACAATCAAAATCTGTCTCCAAGAAACTGAAAACTAGATTAAAATGTTGTCACCAAAGAAGCACTTTAAAAAAAAAAAAAAAAAAAAAATTCCACAGGTTCCTAGTAAAATGAAACAGGGCAGTGTTTTCGTTCCTGGTATGCTTGACATTGAGTCAAGAGGAACATCTGTGATATGAGCTTATTGAGACCTTGATTCACTCCAACAAAAGAAAAATGTGCTTTATCTTGAGGCAACTTCGATTCATTGTCTGAGAATCTGACTGAAAACGTCCCTGTTCCTAGTTTCATTACACAGTATCTGCTTTTGTACACTGGTATATTCTTCATGTGTTGCTCTCTGTATCGGAGCTAAACTGTAATACCTTACCAAAGTCAGCTAAGATTATTTTTGCACAATCTAATTAGCATGTAATAGAAATAATGTCTTAATTAAAAGGTGGCATTTGAAGTACGGTTATTTGAAAAATGCAAATAAGCCTCAATTTAAAGCATATGTACTGTATATATAATAAACAGTGGTCCATAAGTATTTTGACAGTGACTCAGTTTTAATAAATTTTGCCTCCGTACACCACCACAATGGATTTGAAACAAAGCAACCAAGATGTGAGTTGAAGTATAGACTTTCAGCTTTAATTCAAAGGGTTTAACAAAAATAATGTATAAGGTGTTTAGAAAAGAAACATTTTTATACATGGTTCCCCTATTTTCAGGGGCTCAAAAGTACTGTATTTGTACAAGCTAACAATCAAATATAATAATCATTTACAGTGTTTGGTTGAAAATCACTTTACAGTCAATGACTACCTGAAGTCTGGAACCCATGGCCATCTCTAAGTGTTGGGTTTCCACCTTAGTGATACTTTACCAGGCCTTTATTGCAGCTGTCTTCAGTTTCTGCCATCAGTTTGGTCTTCAGTAAGTGAAATGTATGTTCAATTGGGTTTAGATCAGTTGATTGACTTGGCCATTGAAGAATATTTCACTTCTTTGCCTTGAAAAGCACTTGGTTTGCTGTTACTGTATGTTTCCGGCTCATTGTCCATCAGTACTATGAAGCGTTGTCGTGTAAATTTTGCAGCACTTGGCTGAATCTAAGCAGATAGTACAGCTCTATACACTTCAGAATTCATCCTGCTACTCCTGCCAGCAGTCATATCATCAAAAAACACTAGTGGCTGACTTCCATTCATATCCATGCATGATCAGGCTATAAAACTTCCTCCACCATGTTTCTCAGATTATATGGTATTCATTGGATCATGAGCAGTTCCTTTTGATTTTGTTACATAATGATCTGTGTCCTTTGTCTAAAGAAAATTGTTCCAAAACTGGCAAGCTTTTAAAAAATGTTTCCTGTCAAAGTCTAATCTGTCCTTCCAATGCTTGAGGATTTACCAGTGGTTTGCACCTTGTGGTATACCTTCTGTCTTTACTTTCATGAAGTCTTCTCTGATTGTAGACTTTGGTAATGATAGATCTACTTCCCGGAGAGTGTTTTTGGTTTGGCTAAATGTTGTGAAGGGGTTCTTCATCATCATCATCATAGGCAGAATTCTGCAGTAATCTAGCACAGGTCTTCTGTGGCTTTCCAGACCTTCTGGTGTTGCCAAGTTTACAAGTATGTTCCTTCATTTTAAGAATATACCGAATGATTGATATGACCACTCCTTTTGTTTCTGCTACCTCTCTAAAGGGCTTGTTTTGTTTTTTCAGACTTATGGATTATTTTTACTTGGATGGACAGCTCTTTGGACCTCATTGTGAGAGTTCACTGTGACAGCTTCCAAATGCAAATTCCACACTTGGAATCAACTCCATACCTTTCACCTGCTTAATAGTTAATTAAATAATGAGGGAAGTGCTCCCACATGGCTATGGAACAGCTTGTCAGTCAAATGTCCATATACTTTTGAGCCCCTAGAAATGGGAGGGTTACGCAGAAAAATGGCTGTCATTCCTAAACAACTCATGATATTTTTGGTAAACCTCTTAAATTAAAGCTGAAAACCTACACTTCAATCAAATAATAATTGCTCAATTTCAAATCCACCTGTGGTGGTGTGCAGAGCCAATTTTTTGAAAATTGTGTCACTGTCCAAATACTTATGGATCTGACTATATAGTGCACAATTCTAAGAATGGAAAAAAGACTCCCTTGTAAAAAATGTCTTGAATCAGAACTTCCCTCCCTTTGCAGTATTGTCTTGGTACCTCATTCTTAGCTAGTGTTATTCAACTGTCCGATTTCTATTATAGTCAACAGGTAATGATCGAGTATATAGGAAGGAAACATACTCTAGGACAGCAACATTGCTTTATACTGCAAAATTACATGTATATTCAAACTGTGAAATCCCAGCGACCTTCATCATAGATGTGTTAAAGTATATTAATTGATCATAAACCGTGATCTTGCAGCTATGGTATTAAATTGGAAACCACAAAGCTGCTAGTTCGATTGACTCAACCAACTCAATGCACAACCATGGATTCAGGACTGGTACTTCATTTCATGACCCTGTAAAATTTATAAACTGCAAACAAGTCAAAAAGAAATATCATGACCAAATCACTTTGTATTTAAAATAATCATCTTCACATTCAGGCTGATAGATTAAAATAATGACAAGCTGTAGCATGACCTTTACAGAATACTAAATATCTAATTACAGTAATGCTGCTTTGTTTTCATGACAGATCTGATTTTCATACATAACTTTTGAGAAAGTAGTTTAAGAAAAACACCCCAAAAAATGGTGCCGAACGATCCCAAGGCTAACTCAGAAGTTGAAATGCTTTTGAGCAGACAGCGGTCCATAACCCAAGAAGTGATTTAAAAACATGTTTACAGCATTTTACCTTCCTTCCCGCAGGCCACTGTTTCAGAGTCACTTTCAGTTAAGGAAGAGGTCGAGACAGATGACAAAGAAATTTACATTTCAAGACCAAAGCTGATCACTACCCGAATTTGCTACACTAGACATGCCGAGACTAAGGTAGTGTGCAGTTTGGGGACTGGAGTGAAAGGAGTCTTTCTTTCATAATTTCCACATGCCAGAGAGGGTAGCAACAACCACTGCCTCGGACTTTTACCCAATATGTCAAAGTCTTAATGAGACAGTATGGTCTTTATGGTTAAAACATACCAGGTGATATCAGATGAGGAATTACTTTCCTAAAATACTGTTATACATTAAAGACTGCATCTGAGAAAAATGGCAAGCCAATGTGTATTATTGACAATATAAGGTAAATAAGGTGGGTGCATATACAGTAATACCTTGATTATCTGTCAGTCTCTATTAACCTCGATTACACACATCTACCTATTAGGGATGGTCAGATCAATACCACGATAATAGATAATTCGATACTCAAACTGTACTCATTTGTCATCTAGTACAATTTAAAAATATTGATTACTAATTTTTTCTGTAAGATACAGTGGCAAGGTTCTTGCAAAGGCATAGAATGTACTAACGCACTTTTTGCACTCACATAGGAAATGAGCACATGCACTGTGACAAGAACACCATACACCCACGCCCCTTGCGCAAGCGCAGACTGTGTATGACAATGGCCGACCAAAAGCATAGCATTGTATGCTAATCCGTTTTACAGCTGGAGAATACAGCCACCCGATGCAATATTTGTGAATTTGTGAGATGAATGAACAGTAGAGTGGCAAAAACAAGCAAATCTGCAGCACAGCGATTTACTGTAGCTACAATTTAGTGGAGTTTTCAGAGGTGTGAGACATTATCCAGGTAGCTCTGCTACTACCAGGTTTATGTCACAGGGGTTTACTAATTATAGACTTTTTAGTTGAGTTTAACATCTTGCCGTTTACCACTCATTAATACTTAAGAAATGTAAAGTCCATTGTTAGCATAATGGAGGACACAATGTATAGCATCAATGTCAAAGCATTTTGTCCCAGGTTCTGTCAGTTTTGTTTTTTCTGCTAATTAAAATTATCCAATATACGTAAATAAAAATGTTTAAATAGTCCTAACACAATGCAAAATACTTAATAGCGATGCCTAATTTGAAGATGAAAACTTCCACTGAAAGTAGCTTTTCTTTCCCAAAAATAAGTGCCTGAGTGAATGTTAATAAAAATATTTTGCAAGTTTATTGGATTTAAAAGTAGTTTCATTTCATTAGTAATGGGATCTAGTGTAATAAAATGTTTTTCTACTTAATTTTGTATTGTTAAACTTGTATTGTGCTTCTGTCTCCTCCCACAGTCAACAGTCACACAGGATAGATTGATTGGTAATGTTAAATTTGCCCCTGGTGTGTCTGTGTGTTTACCCAGTGATGGGTTCTCGCCCTGTCCAGGGATTGCTCCTATCTTGGCACCACAATGGCAAAATAGGATCAGAGCATAAAAATGACAATTTTTTTCTAAATACAAATTTGAAACTTAACTAAATGTAAAGCTAATATGACAATCTTTCTCAACAAAACAGATGGGCAGAATATAACAAAATGCAAATGTGGGAAAATTTTTTTGCAGATATGTTAGTGTTCTAAGGGAATCAGTTTAAATACTTTGGTGAAGTGTTTGCCTGTTTTACATGTATTAAAACAACTAAATTTTTATGAAAATGTAAAAATTCACATTATCATTATTATGTTTGTACAGTATGTTCATTCTAGGCAGCATGGTGGTGCAGCAGTAATGTTGCTATCTCACAGTGAGGATCTAGAGGTTTGCGACCCGGATCATCCCTGTTCGGAGTTTGCATGTTCTCTCTGTGTCTGCGCAAGTTTCCACCCATAGTCCAAATGCATGCAGGTTAGGTGAAATGGCAAAGTTAAATTGGCCTTAGCATGTGTTTGGTATGTTCACCCCACAATGGATGTGCACCCTACCCTGTCCAGGTTTTCCTCTTGCCTTGCCCCTTATGGCAGTTGGAACAGGCTCCAGCACCCCAAGCCAATGTTGCCCTGGTCAGCAGGTTAGAAAAATGACATGTTTATTCTATTAATATATATTTTGTAATAAATTTGTTTGGCGACTTTGATAATGTGTCGTGATATTAATTTAAGTACAGACTGGCCCATTAATATTATCCATTCTAAAACACTATCAATTGAAAAAAAAAAAAATCCTATGCACACACACCCCTCACTCACTACTACCTATTACTATACTACTACAATGCGGTACACTGCAAGATGTGCACATTGGAACAACTCTCCCTTATGCTAGTGTTTAGTGCTCTTCCCCAGCACCAGGTGTCATGCTGCATTTTGAAATCTGTATCAGTCACTTACCTTTAGTTTTAACTGCATTTTGTAGCTTTTCTCTTTTGTTATAATAAATCTACCATACATTGATATGGCCGATAAATGTATGGGTATGGTGTTGAAATAGACACAAAAAATTGAACTTATTAAACATTTACGAAATGGAGAAAATGCTTCAAGTATTACTTCTACTTACGGAGTAGGAAGAACAACTGAATGAAAGAAGTGTGATGCCGAAAAAATTGAAAAATGTGTCGAAAATTGAAACCACTGATAATACTGCAGGCGACATGCCTAGTGATAATCGTGTTTCATAAAAAATGTTTTTCAGCATTCCAAGTGTTGCACGCTCTTGATAATGATACAAGCAGTGATGTTGAGGAGCCTCTCATCAGCAGTGATGACGAAGTAAATCTGTCTTCAGGCCGTGCAGCTGAAATGGACAGTGAAACAAAGTGATTCTCATGAATCCGAAAGTGATGCTTGCTTGGTATTTGCATCATTGTACTTTTTATACTTCTGACTGAATACTTTGTGTTTTCTACATTTTACAGTAAATGTATTTTTTGAGCCAAAAAATGCAATGGTTTTTATGTGTTTGAGAAAAAAAGTTAACTCTAAAGCGTGTTGTTCCACAGAAAGTTTGCAATAATCTTAATACATAATTCGCCAGTCTCCTCACTCACTCACGTCCGTCCGAAGCCGAATGCACAGTCGCCTTCTGCGCAGCTGCCCGAAAAACCTTACGAGACCGACATCACGGCAGGCGGCGGACTTACGGCCGTGAAAATTCAAAGAGAAAGGCGACTACGGCTGCGAAAATTCAAAGAGAAAGGCGACTTCGATTAAAGCTCTAGAGGCCCGAAAGGCGATTTCGACTACAGCTCGAGGCCTAATTACGCATTCATTCAATACACCTATATCAGGTTTGTGGTGCTTATACTTATTATATATTATACTATTCCACTCGTGCCCGTTTCATCTTACGTTGCAGATAACTGATGAAAACAACTGCCTTTTCTATGGATAGCAGTTACAAAGCCAGACTATGTGGTGCAATTGATAATGACAAATACATGACGTTTGGTAAAGAGTGAGTAAGTTAAGTGACTAAAGGTGCCTTCCAAAGGGTCCACTACAATATTTATTACTTATGTTGTACTTAATACTCAAATATGGCAACAGCTTCTATTGTCTATTTCTACCAGATATTCATGGAAAAACCTAGGTTAACAACATATTTGAAATATATTATCCTATTAAAACGATCCCAATTATCAACACAATTTCATTTTTTTATTTCAGAACTGGAAAACCTGCAGAGTTTTACTTTAGCACCGTTTAAAGTGGGGCAGAAGAAATTAAATCAACAAGGGCATAACATATGCCTAGCAGTAATGGACAAGTCTTGAACAGCTTTATTGTCTTGAAATCCTTTTGTAACATTATTTTAAATAAATATCCTCAAACAAAAATTATCAGGACAAAATTTTAAGTTTAGTATGGCTCCTGACTATCATAACGAGTAAGACACTTCAAACTCTTGTTTACAGCTTTATGTAGGGTATCCTCTTGTGTAAAGCACCTTAGCATGGGATTCACTAGAAAAGTACTATTCAACAAAGTATGCTTAATAAAGGACATGTTGACTACAATTCTTTCAACAAGATATGCAGCCATTCAGAAAACCATTCTGAAAGTGAAGCAAAATTTTCATCTCAATTGGTGTTCTTAATTGTTGTAATAATCAGAGCTGGGCCGAGTCTCAAACTACCATACAGTATGTACTTAGTTGATGCAAAAAGTTAAAGATCACTACATGCCAAAATTGCAATATTGCATATTGGATTTTGAAAATACTACCTCTGGGACAATCCAGGGTATGCCGGTACCATTCTATCCTTTAACATTTCACATTGCATATTATAAAAGTTGGTTCCCATGTTAAATGCATACCAAGAAATACTTTTGCAGCCCTAGTTTAGACCATGAGTAACCAGAAACTGTTTTAGACCTCTACATCAGATACAGTTTTCCAAACTGTTTTAAAAGTAATATAAAGCTCACAATCCTCACTTTATTTATTTATTTTGTGGATCAAAAGCATAAAATAAATAAATAAATAAATATAAAAACGTTCAACAATATTTCAATGACTGCTTTGAACTTTTCTGGTAGTGACTTGTAATTTTGTTGGATCCTACATGAATGGTCTCAGAGTGTAAAAATCCCACCTGCAAAAGGCAGGCGAAGCTTCAGTAACTGTAGATTGAGGTTTTGTTTACTACTGCAGAGTTAAAAGGTTGAGAGAAGGCTTATGCATTGTAAAAATAAGAAAAAGAAAAGATTCACTCATTATCATTTCATACATTTTAAAACATGACAGAACCTGTATGTATACACTTTACCATTCCATCATATTCAGGAAAATGCAATATTGTAAGTAATCCTCAAATGCATAGCAGCTTCACTAACAAATGAAAATGCCACAAGCTTTCTGCAAAATAACGGTTTATAAAATAAAGGTGATCCAAAGGGTTCATTTGACAATAATGAAAGAGTCCATATATTTACAAACTTGCAGCCCTTTAAAATTATGTAAAATCTATTCATGGCAAATTTCACAGAAACCATTATGCTGGGGGGAAGAAAAGAAAACATTAAGAATCAGAAAGGCAAAATTGCCCAATTCTTACAATAATCCAATAAAACAACCTGAAAGTTTTATTTCCAGTTCATAATAAACATGAATGGCAAGTAAATGGCTAATACTTTAAAAAAGCATTGGTTAATTAAAAAAAAAAACAAACACCACACACACACCCCTCACACATGCATAGACATAAAATTCAATACCACTTCCTTATCTGAGCCATGCTTGATCTCATTTAAACCCTTAACTCTTGTTTCTCTCAGATGTTTAAGATATGATGCTATACCACAACCAATTGGATTCTTGGACACTTTGTCATCAATTAGTTGCACCATGGCTCAAATCTAGCATTAAATCTTTTTCCCGAATATGTGTTTAGCTGAAAAAAATTCACTTTTTACTTTGCAAACTTCTGAATAGTCATTAAAAGTTTCTATTGATGAGATTACTGGAGAATCAATGTGATGCAAGAACATTTTGAAAATGCCAGATAGTAATTCCTCAAAAATGCGATCACCTATGTCCTAATTTCTAAAAATTACATATTTTTTAAATCATCTTTCATAAAGCCAGTAACCTACAGTAGTCAGTCAGTCTATTCAATTTGTCCACATAATTGCAAGCATTTCAACTAATCAAGGTATAGTTGGAGTAGGTTAAGAAATTTTCAGACCATTACACAATTTTACTAAATGAAAAACAAACACACAGACCAAAATGACATACTAACAGCTGAATGACTAAAGCTTTTTTTAGAAACAGTGCACATTGCCTGTACTGATAAGTGCTTTGATAATTTTAACAAAAAAAAATCTGGACTATATAACTGCAGCACATAAAACTAAGAAATATTTATGACAAAAATAGTTAAGGATAAGGGTTAAAATTAAGAAAGCTCTTTAAACAAAGCGTATCAAGTGGCTTGGAAGGCAAAGGGTGACATTAAATACCTTCGGTTTACTGAAAATCCTACTGTTGCAAATGACATTTCAAATCAAATTATAAAACCTTCCATCAAGTCCAAGCCAATTACCTTACAATCTTCACTGCAGTGAATGTAAATTAAAGCAAGGGGTAACAAATTACAATTTAAAAATGGAATTTAATTGATTTAAAATCTCTTCTTTTAACCAGTAGTTGTTTATGTTAGTAAAAGGAATAATAAAACATTTTTTCTTTACAATCAAATTTCCAGAAAGAAATGGGGTATTTAACATATTTGGTATTAATATTTTAAAAATGGTCTACGTCATCAACATTGGCCATAAAGTAATTTAATGAATCCATGTGTCTCAAAACAATGGACTTCTCTGTTACAGCAGCATGAATCTGCTGGACACAGATTCAAGCACAAGTTTCAAAACCATCCTCGATTACATCATAGTGATAAAGGATGTGTGCTGAAGTAAAAAAAAAAAAAAAACATAAAACAATTGTACGATATGTATTTGTTGTACAGCAAGTAGCACACTGCTAAGGTGGTGTTTGTCTACAGTCTAAAGCCATCTTATTTGTTTTCCTAAACTTGTTTAAAAAAAAAAAACCAATAAAATATTCATATTCTACATCAATTTATTTTTTATTCCATCACGGATACTGCAGTTTCTGAAAATGTACAGATGCCTTATGTGCAGTCTACTCAACACCCACGAAAAACTTAAGGAACATACATTATGATTTAGTGCAGACTTGTAAAGACATTAGGTGTACATTGCTATTTGAAGTGATTGAACAAGTACTGTATATAAATCACTGATATATTCTATATTCAACAAAGTATACTTTGCAAAACTGACATACTTGCCTCAAATACTTTTGTCTCTAGTATCCAGACACAGATCTATTTTTCTTCCCAGTAAAAGCAAGCATAATCAAAGTATTTACTTAAATTAAAAAAAACATAATAAATGGTCACATTTTGATTTCCAGCTGAGGCGATAACTTGTTTATAACAAGCTCAAAGGAAACGCAACAAGCTCAGAAAATAAACAAGCTATACATTTAAAGATTGTACTATATGAAAATCACAGCTAAATATCAGGTGATAGTTAAGCACATGCTCTTTTCAGATTCATTAAATTGTGTACAATTTATTCACTGCAGGGTGTTATTTTCATAAGAAGGTATGAAAAAGAACCTTCTTGATTATAAGTTTGATTTAGTAGAACACTAACATTGCCAACAATGCTCTGAATCAAATCATACACATCCAAAAACTCAAAAAGGAGGAAGACTCTTATTTGAATCAGAAGCACTAACATTATAACATTCAGAATAAAAAAAAAAATTAGTATCATGTGATCCTGATCATACTTTGCAATATAAACATGACTTACATCACAAACCTTTCTGAGAATCACATTAAATTCAAACCATCCACTATTACCAAAGAAACCAATGAATTATAAACATGCAGCAAAAATAAAAATTCTTTGCACATATCACCTTCAAATAAGAACACAAGAAAGCATTTATAGTACGTGTATTCATTAACATGAAAAACGGGAAGCAAGGAGGTAAGTTCAATGATGAGGGAAGATTTTTTAATCTGCAAATGCAACACAAATAACTGCATTCTGATCTTATGAAAGTTAAACACTTTTTTTTTTTTTTTTTTTTTTTTTTAGAAATAATTCTTCAGGAACTAGTCTAGCAGTAGCAGCTAAACCAAGTCCTGCAAGCCTCTATATATGCATTTCATCTAATTTAAGCTGCTAAGGTCTTGTATTGTGCCTTACAATTTTTACTGCACCATCGTTATTCACATTTTACACACTGTATGCTTAATAAACATGCCCTAAGCACTGAAGCATCACACAAACTTTAAAACTCTGTTCGGGTTGTGTTGAGATAAAGAGGGATGTTCAGGGGTGTGATGCTAATGTATCCTATAGATATATACCCCCACCCCAAAAAACACACTCAGACATTACAGCCCCATTCTTAAACTTTGAAAGTCCAGCTCTGGTGAATTTCGGCAAAAACTTTACCAAAGAAATTGTCAAGGCAAGGCTTAAGCAGTCTTTAAGATATAGCATTTGCATACACATCTATCAAAAAAGTGACTTTTCAACAAAATTCCACAATTTTTGGTTGCAGACAGTATAATGCAATGTATATGTTTAAGTTATGCATACCCTAACTGCTAATTATTTCGATATTTATTGTGTGTATTCCTGGTATTGTTTTAAATTAAGACTGTCTTAAACCTTTAATAGATGTAAAGGCTTAGCCTCATTTCTGTACTTTGCAGCATGTTTACTGGTGCTAATTTGAAAAACAGATAGTCCATCACTTTCCATCCTGGAGAAGCCTCAAGTCACATCCTTTCAGTAAGTTATAACAACGTTAAATAATCAAAATATCAATCAGTATTCATTTTAACATTTTAAAATTACGTTAATGCTCATTTTTAAATGGCACGGATTCTGCAGCTTACATTACTAATATATTTTCTGTTCACAATAGCTAGATTTAGACTAGTTTCTAACAACTCAAGTGTTAATATGGAAACGTCAGTGGCTTCAGAGCCTTCAACAGCAAGATAACATGAAAGCCTGTATGCAAGATTTGCCAACACACAGTATTAACTAAAGGGGCCAGCATAATCAATTTAGTTAAATACTTAAAGGCAGCAACAGTCAAAGCCCTACATTATGGGGATGGATTTTTTTTTTTTTTTTTTTGGGAGTGGGTGAGGTTACTGATTACCCTTATTGTATAGGGCTCGTGCTCCAGACACCAAGAAGCACCAGTGCCCCTTTGATGCAAGCATCCTAGGCAGGCACCTATTTTACCTATTGAGTGGAATGGCTCTGATTAAAGAAACGTCAATGCAAGTCAATACAAAGAAATGACAGGGATCATATTTCTAAGTTACAGAAACAAGTATAAAACTAAACTGGTGCATTTGAAGTAAGGATGCAATATTTAAAAAAAAAAAAAAAAAAAGTTAAATTGTTTTTTGTGGTCAGTTAAATGTTCACACATTAAGACAGAGGTATGCAATTATTTTTACCCAAATTATTAAATTAGCATAAACTGCTAATTATTTTTAGATACCTCAATTTTTAAACTTTTGCATTGAAGTACATTGCCACAATTTTTTTTCCTTCAATGCAAATTTAAAAAACATTACATTTCCAAGACAAATAAGGCACTATCACTTTTCAGTGCTCAATTGCATAAACATTGGTGTGGACCCCCAAGCTTCAGAACACATATGTAGTATAGCAGGGCTCATTTGCAACTTAATAAAAGCATATTTTACAGAAAAACACAGACATGCTAATCTTTCTTGCAAAAAAAATTTGGAAATTACAAGGACTGAGTGCTACTTATCTGAACACTTGTTTACAAAAGACCTCATTTATGATTTTTAATTGATTGATTGTTTTACAGTTATACTATTTAGAAAATTACAGTATTTAATTAACATTTAATGACATTTGTAACATTTTGTTGTACTACCTCAGTAATAGTTCTTGCTTTCATCAATGTAAAGATGAAACTTCTTTACTTTTTATTGTTTACAGAACTTCCCTTCACTTTTACAACAGATTGCACAACTGGAAGTATTTGCATGTAATGACTACAATTTCTATTTGTTTCTATCAATGTGAAGTTTTAATTAATACAGATTTTTTTTTATTGAGATATATAATATACTGTTATTGAGTACAGAAAGTGGTATGGAATTATAATTTTCCTAATATCCTATCAAAATTATCAGGACAACCCTAACACATACAGACCTAAAAACAATACATATTGCAAAATAAATTTGACCAAAGGACCTTGATAATACATGTGTGTATATAATTTTTGGAAACATTTCAACTACCAACTGTTTTCATTCCACCACTACCTGAAGTTGTGGGCTTCTACAGTACTGTATGTATTCACAACTTTTATTTTAATTAAAAAAAAAAGTAATCTATTTTGGGACCAAAACTAGTTGGTAGGGGAGTAAATGAAAGTACCAGCAAATTTATTCATTTTACATCTTGCTGCTTAATATGCCATGACTGACAGTACCATGCAGTACAAGTCACAAAACAAAGCTTATTATAGATGGCATTTTCTCTTCACTAAAAACATCTCCAGTAATCAGTAGATTAGTATACATATGTGATTTAGATTTTAAGCTGGGAAGACTATTTTCTATACAAATCTTTCTATTACAGCACTTCACTCAGCTGGAACACTCACATTATCTTTAGTTTTCCATGGTCAAGCGCACAGAAAAGGACTGAATTCAGTTATCATTGAAGCCTATATTATTGATTCTATGTATCTGAGAATGGATTGCTCATTTCTGTTGCACTAAATGAATTCTGAAAATGATAACGGTTTATAAAAAAAAAAAAAAAAAAAATTTTTTTTAAATATTTTGGCCTTTTAATTCAAACAAATATTAACTTCTGGTACTCAAAGCAACTATTTAACTCAAATAATTAGCTGAAATGCAAATCAAAAATGAGTCCTGTCAGAGTTCATATACTCCTGCTTTCCATTGCTAGACATATATTATACAGCATGTTTTCTACATTATCCATTTTTCTGAACCATAGGCCATGGATTGTTAGTACAATAATGGATAAAGCTGAAAATAGCACAGGACAAGTGTAAAATACTATGTTTAATGCTCATGAGTCACTGACAAGCTTACTCTGAAGTTTAATAAGGACATGACATTCATTAACCAGAGCATGTTCTGAAATTTACTCCTTTCCTTATCTTTAAGCCTAAAAATCTGTGTGTGGTGTGTTTATGTGAGACGAACATTGGTGTTTTCTTGTATTTTTCCCATATGTTATAGCCTTTAACAAACATTTGCTGGGAGTAACATGCGATTTTTCAAAAGGCAGTGTGCTATTCCATGGTTTCTGAGCTTACTGTACTTCAAACTTCGTTTGGGGTGAAGTTTTACGGAGGAGAGAACAGAGAACTAGGCAAATCACATGTGGCCTGTCAAGGATTATTACTAGGTGAGAATGGGAAAGAACATTACTTCTAACTTTAAAGTTGTTTAAACTTTTAAAAATTGGGTATGGTTCTTTCAGTTGAATGTATTTGTGTGTTAGATGGAAATTCACAATATGCTCTGATGTGCTCACATAGGAAAAGACATGCTTCGTAAACAACAAAAAACAGAAATCTTACTTTTACTGACAGGATTAAACATTTCAATACTTTCACACTAGTCTAATCAAACTCGGGGGCATGGGGTTGGGGCCTTGTCCACCAATATCAGGCACAAGGCAGAGGACAATCCTGGAAAGGGCACCAGACCATCAGAGAGCATGCACCCTCACACACACTCAAAAAGAGTCAAGTTGGAATTGCCAGTCAATTTAACAGGTCTTTAGAATGTGGGAGGAACCGCCCCTGCAGGGAAAATGGGCACACTCCACACAGAACTGGTGGATGCAGGATTTAAACCTAGAACCCTGGTTTTGGGATGCTACCAAACTAGCCTTAAAAATAGAGACTGATGCATGCTGCAAGCTGTTAACCTGTACAAATTTTACATGTACAATAGTCCAAGTGAGGCTTCACTGTACCTTAAAAAAATACAAACATGAAAATACAGCATAAACATATTAATGTGTTTGTTTACATGCAACTTAATGCTTCTTAAAAAGTAAACTATGTAAGATAACACGACCTAGAACCGAATGCACGACTCTGGCCAAGAATGCTTTTTATTTATAAACTATAAATTAAAAATACAAAAACACAATGCTGACTATTGTGCATACCTCGGCTTGGCTCAGCTCACAGGTACTTTACATTAATAATAATTCTGGTATTAACCTTTGACTTTAAAAAGCACTAAGAAAGTAGAAAGTCCAGATTTTTAATATTTTCAGCTGGTTAGTCCACTTCATAGGGGTGTTGGAAGATAGTACCTAAGCCAGCTACAAGAAATAATGCACGACAAGAAACTATTACATTAATGAGAAACCAACACAGACACAGAGGAAATGCAAATTTTTGAAAGGAAATGGCTGGCTTGGACTTCAAATAGTCTTTTTAAAGCTGCAAGGAAGCTGCAGTAAGGACCAGACTTTTCTAAACTCGTTTATAATAAAGTAATAATGAAGTGCACCTAATACTACAGTATGCAACTGATAGTAATAGTAACATTGTTATGTGCCCAGAGTACAGTAAAATTCTTTTCCATTCACTTTCTGGCAACATGATAAACGTGCATATCTCCTGTCTCTCTGTGCTCCATACTCCTGTTTCCAGGCTACAGGTTCAATTATACACCCAAGTGCTGAAACCTTGTTGGAAAAACATCATAGTTTGAAGACTTCTCTTTAATTTCATTTCCTATCATTTATTGAAGCCCATATACAGCGAGAAATAGAATGCATATCCCAAAACTAGGAATACATCTTGCCTGAAGGAGACAGAGTTGCAACAAAAGGTAACATATTATAATCTTTTTAGTTAGCCAATAAAAAGTGTCATTTTGCTTGACTTCACACAACATTCATAATGGCTAACACTGTACAACACCCTAGTACTAAATGGAAAGAAAGACGTCGTCAAACCAAGCAACTCCTTTGAGAAATGGTGGCTATTAAGAGTCTCAGTCTTTCCTCTACACAATTTTCAATTTCTAGGCAACTAGCTATTATCATTCAACTCTTGTATGCTACAAAGCTAACAAAACTCAACATAAATCTTAAAACCTCAAGGGAAACACATTGCTTATCAATGGGTGCACTACCATTTTAAAAAAGATATTTCACTCCACTGTTTCTCTCTGTTCCTAGCTGAAGCAACTTTAAAATAAACACATCAAATAAATCTTTATGACTGCATCTATATAAATAGCACACACCCCAAGATAAAATGTCTTTCTGTAAAACATACAAAAAGACAAGTCTGATTCTTCATTGCACACTTTTTAAGACCCCATAGGTTATTGCCTGGAGGCCTTCGTCTTCTGGAATTTTTAACCCCATTTTTAACTCCAACTGCAGAGTGATGATTGGCCTCAATTTTGCTGTAAAAGCTGCCGCTAGCACACTGCAAATATGATATACTACTACACATACTAGTGGAAAGCTTCAGAAAATGATCTATTCTAAATATTTAAAATAAATGCCTTTTATCATATAGGAGTGTCTATGCAGCATGTCATTTTGCACTCAATTGCAGGCAGAGTAACACAGAAAATGTCATGCATACCTCTACCATAAATGTGGGAATGCCAAAGTCTCATATCAACATTTAGTTTGCTGCATGATTTTATTACATAAAGGCTGAGCAAGCCAAAACAAAACTGTCAGTTTTTTGTATCCATATACGCTGTAAACATAGCACATGCCAGTATTCCATAATAAAAAAAAATAAAAAAAACAGTCATAATTCTTAATCTATAGAAGAAGGCTGTGTTACAAGACATTAACAATAAGCATCAAATGTATCATCAAATGTAGGATTTTAGCAGCATATCATTATGGCAACAAATAGCTCTGGACGATAAATATCACTATATACACACTAAAGTATGCTTTATGTGCGCTAGAAAGTGAATTCAGATAAAATGGAATTAAAAAAAAAAAAAAAGATTCTACTGAGGCTTTAATTTCATTTTAAACTAAAAAAAAAAAAAAAAAAACTAACCTATATCAATAAACAATTATTGCTGTACAGATATGTTTACATTTATTTCTCTATATTATAAAAAGAAATCCTGTCCCCTGTCCTGATAGTCGACGATATGTGATCTTCTCGGAAGATAATTTAAAGACCCCCGAGACGAAAGAGACCTGCCACAGTGCGTCTCACGGGAACATAGCACGAGAGTCTTGCAAAACACACCCTACTTACAAGCAACATCAAAAAAAAAAAAAAATCAGTAGCATAAAGGCAGTCATGCAGCACACACAGCTCCAGGGCTCTCAGTGCATATAAAGTGTATAAGGTCAATATGGTAGAAATGAAACGTCGACGATTAAACGAGGAAGAAAGAAAAGCGCGAAGAAAAGAGACCCAAAAGTGATGGAGAGAAAAAAAATGCTAAAAAGAAAAAATAATCTAGGTGCAAATTTAGAAAATAAGGAAAGTAATTATCAGCCCGGAACAACTGGAATTGGAAAAAAAAAGCACATCCAGTCCAGCTCAGAATTAAAAGACAATGAATAAAAGAAAGTAGAACTTCATAAAGACGTTTACAAACATTGACGCTAAACACATGCAGAGCAGGTTAGAGACTATGAAACCAGTGAAATTAGAAAGGCACAAAAAAAAAAAAAAAAAACGGTACTATACACATGTGGAGAAACCCCAACCGAACGTGAGCAGCGTTATACATCCTGCAAGAAAGAATTCAACCACGCCCGTAGCCAGAAATAAAAGACAGGTATGCTTTTACAACATCACGCGAGACCAGGCAGTGAGCCATCATTTAAAACAAGTCAACAGACCTCTAAGCTAGCAGTTGTTAGATTGCTTTTGGCAGACGAGCATCATGTGTTCCCAGCTCTTAAAACGACATGCGACAGGCAGCTAGCAAGCAGCAAAAAGACAGCAAATGATCCAAAGGCATATCCTTAGCGTACCTTCAGCCGCAACACCCTTCACAACATGAGCAGTATTATACGTCTGGGAAGAAAGAGGTTTCTTTATTTCCTGCCTCGCGCGTGGTTACAAGTATTGTTTTTAAAAAAGTTTTTAAAGTAAAAGTGAAAATAATGCATATGTAACAATTCACAAGAAAATAATCTCTTTAAATTGTAGATTGCCTGCCTAAGGTAAAGTCATCCCTGATGAATGGGGACGTGGGAATGAGAGGTCCTTTCATCGGATTAGCACTATTTCAGATGTGGAATGGCAAAATGGGGGAGGCAGCTTGATGAATGAGGTCTCCAGGACTTAAAACAAATCCAAATCATATTATGTGATATCATCTAATGTGAAATTCTACTCCGTACTTCTAGAATTTTTATTTTTATACTGTATTGAGGATTTATTCTGTTCTATGTATTGTACTGTACGGCTCAGAATTAAAAGACAATGAGTAAAATGACAAAGTGTAACTTCATAATGACGTTTACAAACGTTGGTGCTAAACACGGTGGATGCTATGAAACCAGTGAAATTAGAAAGGCTCAAAAAAACACGGTGCTATACACATGTGGAGAAAGTTAAAGGATATGAAAGTAGGAAAATTAGAAAAAATATAAAAAAAGACAGTAAAGATCGCAGTAGTGCAAACAAACAAACTGCTTCATTTAACTATGCACCAGTCTAACTTTGGTTTTGCACAATAATTACTACACTATTGCACCTTAACACTTAATTCTACCTTATTCACATAATTTTACTTATTATGTTCTACTATACTGTTATCTTTCAATCTATGACTTTTTGTTAATTTAACTGATATTCTTTTAACTTTGCACAGTTTTTGATAAGCGGATCAGGATGCATTTCACTGCGTGTTGTTTTATATAAATATGCATGTGACAAATAAAGAATCTTGAGAATTTCAAAAATGGAGTATACCGCACATGCATTTATTGATTACTTTGTTCATGTATATATATTTATCTATATGCTTATTTAAAAAGCTACATTTACACCAGGAATCAAAAACGTTTTTTTCTAGCCCTTGGTAACCCCATGTACTTTTGGAACTGTGAGAGAAAAATAGCACGACTTTACAGACAGGAGTCCAATGCAGAACTCTACTTACTTTTTTACTAAATAATAACAACTGCTGATGATATAGATCGTTTTGTCTGTGCTGAAATTCCAAACAGAGAAACCTATCCTGACCTCATTAAAAAGATTCAGTATATTGGGACTCGCAAGATTACAAATATTGTGAAACTAATGAAATAGCAACAATTCAAAGAAATAAAAATCTTAAAGTGTGTATCCGGAAAACCAAACACGGGGGTTGGCGAGCGAAGCGAGCAGGGGGCAAAGCCCCCTAGTATTTTTTAATAAATAGCTCCTACATGTTGTGTGGCAATACTACACAGTTAAAGGCCATGATTATTACATTTATAAAAAAAAAAAAAAAAAAACACACAGGCTGCCTCGTAGTTAGGAGATCCGGGTTCGCTCCCGGGTCCTCCCTGCGTGGAGTTTGCATGTTCTCCCTGTGTTTGCGTGGGTTTCCTCTGGGTGGTCCGGTTTCCTCCCACAGTCCAAAGACATGCAGGTTAGTTGCATTGGCGATTCTAAATTGTCCCTAGTGTGTGCTTGGGTTTGTTTCCTGCCTTGCGCTCTGTGTTGGCTGGGATTGGCTCCAGCAGACCCCCGTGACCCTGTAGTTAGGATACAGCGGGTTGAATAATGGATGGATGGATGGATGGATAAAAAAAACCATAAAATTTGAGTTATCACTTAGAGTTAACATATTTCTCACCAGAAACCTATAGCTTATCAGCCAATTTTTTTTTTTTTTTTAGTGCAGGACACAATGCACTATTTTTTACAAGACCTTATAACTGCTTTAACCCCCAATTTTTGTTTTATAAAACATCACTATACCAAAATGTGAATGAAGAGGCAATCAAATTACCCAGTATGCTATAGTCCTTAGACTTCACGTGACATGCTACTATTTAGACAAAACATGAAGGGCTTTTTAGCCCTTCACTTGCTGGACTATGACATTTCTATGAAAATGCCTGCACAAAAATTAAATTGATGCAAAAATCTGCTAGCTGGTTCTACATATGTGCATGCTGTCTGAAGCAGTGCCTTGCATGGCAGATTTAATTCTTTTAATCACAGAATACAAGTTTAGTGCTGTAGATGGGAGTGGGTAGTTAGCGAGGTGACAGTAAGATTCAGGATGAAAATGTAAAAAAAAAAAAAATTCTGCTCACATACATAGGAGTCTTATGCTATTAACTTACAATTAGCTGCTTTAGGTTATTTTAGGCACCACATACAAACACAACAGTGAATTGGGTTTTCTGTA